>NC_133619.1:16176963-16209463 GCF_048593235.1 Sminthopsis crassicaudata | reverse complement strand
ATTAGAACGAGAAAGATGGTCCTCTTAATCAGTGAAAATCATCACTACAAACTTTAGAACGGGGTCACAGAGGAACAATTATGATGCTGTTTTAGGGCAAACAGCTTGAGACAGCTTTGATGCTGTGATTCGCTGGCTCTGCATTAGCTCCAGAGAGTTCATTTCCTGGGCTAAACCTTCCTCCCACTCTTGTGCCTTCCCCAAATTTACAAAAGATTCCAAAGTGATGGTCAGATATAACAATCTATCCACAAGGTTAAAATTCAGCTTCCTGCAGAGTCTTTCTGGTTCACTCGCCCGCCATTTGCAGCATCTTTGTTCAGAAAGTAGAAGCCGATTCTTACAGCAGAATGTCCTATATGTGCCCTCCCCAAAGATGAGGCCCAGGGAGGAACTCATTGAATGGGAGGACGGCCAGATGGACGAGCCAAGGGGCAGAAGGCAGTTTAACTCACGCCTCACTTCTCCAATGTACAGATTTCACAGAGGGAATTTAATCTTAAAAATATGGTCCTTTAATGACATCCTACTGAATAATCTTAATACTTCAGAATGTTTACTGTTAAATTATTATTCCTTCACTAAAGGCTCTGATCTTAAGAAACATAACTTTTGCTACTTTATCTTTTAGCAATTAAAACAAATTTAAAATAATACCTTTCCTTTAAAAATTAACCTAATTAAAGAATAACAATCTGCACTAGAATCAGGATGGTGGAGGCGCCATTGTACATTGAGTGCCAGTCTGGAGTTAGGAAGATTCCCCCTTGCTGAGTTCAAATCTGGCCTCAGATGCTTACTGGCTGTGTGACCCTGGGCAAGTGACGTCACTTGTTGCCTCAGTTTCCTCATCTGTAAAATGAGTTAAAGTAGGAAATGGCAGATCACGCTAGTCTCTTGTCAAGAATGGGCCACAAAGAGTCAGAAGTGACTAAAAATGACAGAACAAACAAATATTTCCAGTGGGTGATTTTCAGTCTCCCTCTGATTTAAATTGTTGTGTATAAACACAACAACAACAACAACAAAACTCTCTCTTGTGTCACATAAGCTCTATTATGCAAAACAAATTTACCTATAACTCATGCCATGTCATTTGGGATCTCATAATCATTATTTCTACCTACAACTTCTACCATTTATTGGGGAATGGCTGTTACCCCTTTTTCTATGAAGTGTTCTCCAACTGAAAGTATTTTCTTCCTTATCAAATTTCCCCTAGAGCACTCTGTCTGAATCCCTCCTTTCTGAGAAGGCTCTATTTTGTATTGTGGTAATCTGTACACATGTACTCGGCACTCCTCCCCAAACCCAGGAAGTTGTAATTTTACTTATTTGGGTCTCCACCAGCTAGCACTGTGTCTTGCATTTAAGCAGGTGCTTAAAAGATCTTCGAATTGAATTTGAACATAGATGAAATAAGGATATAGAACGACTAAAGCAGGCAAAAAATATTCCAAGAGGGTGTTTAGAAAACCTATTTATTAGTAGCTGAGGTCCCTTTCAGTAAGATATAATTGTACATTCTTTCTTGATCACTTCAGAGAAGAAATATCTGTTGGCTTCAATTGGAGGAACCTGACAAGTCTATCAGAATCTCTCTATCTCTTCATGTAATGCTTCACATGCCTGGGCCCGGAATGCATAAGGAATAGCAATGCAAGGTGAGAAGACCACATGTCTGATGAAAAGGTGCATTTAAGTATCAGGCCCACAAGCGCCTTTATTTGTCTCTCCAAGAAAATCCAGAGCCCGCCGTCTATTCAACGACCTTGGGGTCCGAAGGCTCTAGCCAGTCCTCTCAAGCTGGGAAGGCTTTGAATAATTTCCCGGCGGTGGGTTCTTCTGTCCAGCTTGGCTCAGGGCAGAGAGGCTCATCCCAAACAGGTGGACAGCCAGGTGGAGGATCTTGGGTCATGGCAATGGGAAGCATAAAACTGGCCAGCAGCCTTGGCCTGTGTTTCTCTACCTCATCTTCAGTGATACTGGCAAAGTTCTGGGAAACCTGGCGAAGCGTACTGAGAATCACAGAGCTTTAAACCTGTCTATAAACATGGACTGAGCTATCGCTCCTTACGTGTGGAGTCAGCGTCCAGCCAGAAGTAAGTCGCATCAGTGATGACACTCTGACTGTCAGGGAAACCAGAAGCCCGAGAGAAGCTGCCACTAAATAGAAGAGGGGCAGAAGGGAGTCGGTGGAACTGAGGTCAGTATGCACCCAATGCAGTCCTTATGGGGCACACGGTCATCCATCTAGCAATGCTCATTATGAAGCCACTGAGGTTCTAAAGTCACCTCCCGGCTTCTGAAACATCGATACAAATATTCTGAGGGACTTGCCACATTTCTCTAAATGGAGCCAATGGATACTTCTTGTCTGTGGTGCAAAGATGGCCGCAGGAAGGAGAGAAATACTGAAAAATAATGTTTGGGATTAAAAAGTGAAAGAGCTCCCTTCATAAACCTTGTATCTTTGGACTGTTCCATTTAAAAAATATTTCATTCACCTGATTTTAAATTAAGAGCAGGAAACATAAAAGTCCTTTGAATAAATGAAACAATCACATATACCCTTTTAACTATTATGCTGGAAATTATTATTTGGGGCATTTCAGGGAGAGAGAGGATAGAGGGAGACAGAGAGGAAAACAGAAACAGAGCCACACACAAAAATACAAACTGATAGAAAGACATAGATTGGAAAGAGAGAGACAAAGATTGTAATAGATATAGAGAAAAATGAGGAAGAGGCCAATATGGGACCGATACAGATTATACCACATGACTTGGGGCATTCATAATGATGGAAAACTCATCTGCCCTTGAGCTTTGTCACTGTTTTGAGGAATAATTTTTGAATTTATTTAACTAAAGCTTCTCACTTTTGGGGAGACAGAAAAATAATGCGCAAGTAACAAAGTGTCAAGTAAATACATGTCAGCATTTTAAAATAAAAATGTTTTAAATTCCTATTTACAACCTGTGTAAAATACTATAAGGCAAATGCCTGCTTTGTAAATGAAGTGAAAAGAGTGCAGAGGAAGTTGTATAAAACCATAAATAAACTAGTGTATTATACAACTTTCTGGCAGTAATCTAGTAATAGTTTTTGACTGAATTGATTATTCACTGACAGTCTTCAATGTAGCCCTGCAAATGCATCAACTGGGTAATGAACAGCTATTAAGTTTATTGATTTTCTGATTTCAATTGATAGCTAACAGGCCAAAGCTACACATCAATATTTGTGTTACTAATACCCAAGAGCTAACAGTTTTGACAAACGAAAACCTCAAAAGACCAAATGGTCTAAATTAATGGAAATCTGAAGGACAAACCTCAGGTTTTAAATGAAATACTTAATTAAAAAACACTGTAAGTCTCATGTCAGTGAAGCTTACAATTTTTGTTTATTCTTTCTACAGATAAAATATTACTTTCAGATCCTTAAACATATCTACATAGAGAAAATAAATTTGTGGTGTATATCAGTGGATCTCAAAGTGTGATCCAGAAAATCCTGGGAGTCTCTAAAATCCTTTCAGAGGGTCGTCTCAAATTCAAAATTAGCTTTTATTTCTAATATGGCAAGCATCTACAAATACAACCCACAGAAACAAAAACTCTTTGGACAGATCCTTAATAATTTTAAATAGTATAAGATACTGAGAACAAGAAATTTAGAACCTCTGGTGTAGTTGATTTGGATGGGAAAACTACACGATCAGCAATGAAGTAACAGATGGAAATTTGTGCCCATCAAAAAACATGTGGGAGAATTTCTAAGCAAAGTCCTACAAATCATGTTTTCAAATAAACGTCCAACAAAGAGCTGAAAGTTTATTGGTCTTTCTCAATCTGCCAGAGGACCTTGGACGTCCTGAAGCTCAGTCTCCCCAGAGTCAGAGTTGGCTGCTGGTGAATGTGTCAGTCTCCGGAGCCCCATGGTGTTCACCCCATCAGCAGGTAACCCTGACTCCAGCTGACTCCAGGCTTCCAGGTGGACCTGACAAGGGACAAACCCTTCACACCGGCCCCAGGGAGCCCTCGTTCAGTTCAGATGCTCGCTTACTTCCTAGGCTGTGAGCCACCTACATTTCATGTTTTTCTGCCCCCCTTCCCTCTCAAGTAGGACAGAGCTCATTGAATGAGGTGAGCTCTGAGGTCTGTAGAAAGAGCAGCCAAAGGGCCCCTTTCCTGTCCTTAGCCTTTCTCTCAGCAGCAGCATCCTTCCCCTCATCCCCAGAGATGAAGTCCCTGCAACAGTTGTCTCCTCTGGTCCAGAGACTTAACAACAAAACCAGCTTCCCAGTCCGTCCCCCCTGCAATCTTTTACAGGACTTTTTGGTCCATTTTGGTCCATTCCCGCGGCTCTAATTTAGGCTTTGACTTCTTCTCAGATTACAGAGGTGACTCTTGGACAACTGTGGGCTGAACTTGATGGCTCTCAGGTCCCTCCCAATTCCCAGATTCTGAGAGCCCCCTTACCAGTGGTCTTGAGTCTCTCTCTCTCTCCCTAGACCTATTTGCTCCATCCTACACACTCCTGCCACATTAGACCATCTTTAAAGCATGAGTCTACTAAGGGTCATTTCTTTATCAAAAATCTTTCAATCCCCATTGCCTACTGAGTGAAGTCCAAAGTTCTTGGACTGGCATTCAAGGTCCTTCAGAATTGTGCTCCTACCTGCCTTTGCATCTTATTTCCTCCTTCCTTTCACCCATGCTGTGCTCTAGGCTATGGATTCTTAACTTTTCTTCATGTTCTAGATCTCTTTGGCAGTGTGGATTAGTCTCCTAGATTAATATTTTTAAATACAAACAAAACAGAATACAGTTTTGCAAAGGAACAAAAAACTGACAAACACCAAACTCCCTTTGCTGCCTCCGGGTTAAGATCCATCAAGCTCAGATGATAACATGCCACTTGTGGGTTCTGAGTCTGCTGCTGCCACTGCCCTCTGCCTTCCCGAATCCCAGGCCACTTCCTGACATATAATCTCTTCTTAGCCTTACGTCAATGCAAAGGTTCTTCCTGAAGCCTTCTGGGATCTTGCTAGCTGAGAATTCTCTTCTCTAGTCTCCAAGAACTTTGCCTTTTGTCATGGACAATGCACAGCTGATGTCCCTGCGTCCTCTCGCTCCTCTCTGGGGAACCATGATCCACCACTGACATTATTTGTTGTAGTTTCTCGATCAGCTCCGGGATGGGCTTGGTTCAAGCCACAAATCTGATCTCTCAGTGGGGTCAAGACCCAGGAAGTGACAAATGATTTTTAGATATTATGGGGCATGGATTATAGTCTTTTCAGCCACATATGTGCCCTACCTAGAAATCACTGTAAATCATGTCATCTTTGGTAATTTAATAATAATGAAGCACATGTCTGAATCAATTCCCAAAAGTGATGCTAAAGTCCCAGCATGGATAATCCAGAAGAATAGAAAAATAATTTCTATTTTGGTTTAATATTTATCTATTCCTTTAAGCAGATCTGCTCGTGTAATGATGTGAATGATGATGAGCATATTTACTAGCAAAGAAATAGCTGGGGTTCATTATGTAAGAGATTTCTGTGCAGCTGATGTATAGATACATGTACTTTAAGTATTGGACAATGGCGGTGCAATATAGTGGAGCAGTGCTGGATTTGGAGTCAGGAGAGACTGGCTTTCATTCTGGCTCTAATGTTAGAAAGGCCTGTTACTTGTTTACCTAAAATGCAGGTTTCTCACAAGCAAAATGGGAAGATGAGGCCTTGTACCGGCTGGGAAGTACCTCCCAGGGCAGACAGGGAAGGTCTTCTAAGACCTTAAAACTCTGCAAGTACAAGGAATTATAAGTCACGCAGCTTATAATATACCAACAAACGGGCTCTTTGAGAAGGAAAAATTTCAGCTTGTTTGATCGATCACTCTTTCTAAGAAAGTATCAGACAGAGGTTTTTAAAACTCTTTTGAGTACTACAGCTTTATTACAGACGGAAGGGTCTGGGTTTTGCTGTCTGTGTCTTGAAGACTTCAAGAAGAGTCTCATTTGGTTGCTTGGACAGGTAGGTTATTGGGTCGCTTGCACCCCTGACTCGGGTGGTCCCAGCAGGGAGCTGCGCCCATTTTCTCTCCAGAAGCAGAATGGTGTTTCTGGAGCAAATGCACAAAGTCACCCAGACAAAAGGATGTGGGCTGGGGAGAAAAGAAGGAAAAAAAAGAGAGAGAAATCGGCCCAAAGCTCAAAGTATGACTGCATCCCTGATGAAAGCCGCTTCAAAGCCTCCTGTCCTAAGTGGTGAGAATGAAACTTCATCCCATCCCCCACCCCAGTCTCTCCAAGAGCAGGAGTGGGAACAATGACCTATTGCTTCAACTCAGCAGGTGATGAAGAAATGAGGACTTCTTAAGGCATTTGTTAAAAGGGATTTAACAAGCTTCACTTTACTTCAATCTGTTTCCCTTAATGCCCTGGCTGTGCTGAAGATAAATGAAGGTGTACACTATTATAAAACCCCTGGAGTCAGGTCAGGGACCACTGAGTACAGTGAATTAACATAAAATCCCACTGACTCGCCTGGCGACTCTTACTCTGGACTGTCGTCTGCTAAGCACTGACTTCAGAATGGCTTCCCCGGCCAAGAACCTCATGCTTGGAGGGAGGGAGAGCTGGGCCCTGACGCAGGGATCTGGCCATGACGCACGGGAACCTTGGCGCGCCCCCCCCCCCCCAAAAAAAAAAAAAAAAACAACTTTCCTGGCTCTTCGCTCTTGCCCTGCTCTGTTTCGTTGTCCTCTCTCCCACTCTTCTGGTAGAGGAAGCTACCATGGCCTCTTCAGAATAGATGAGAGGGGAAGCCAAAGGAATTTTTAAGGTCCCCTCTAGCTCTAGCATTCGTTTAAGAACAGCTTCATGGAGTTCAATGAGTAGGGCAATAGAGAAATGATAACTTAATAAGGAATAAAAAGAAAGTGTTAACTTGAAAGCTGAGTCCAATTTACATACTTAAACTGGTAAACCATCAATTATCTAACTAAAGGGGGGAAGAAAGAAATCATGAGAGAACAGGTCCATAGAGGGACTCAGTAAAGCAAAAAAAAAAAAAATCAGTTGGATTAAATAAATATTTATAAAGTACTTACTATGTGTAATGAACACCCAAAGTTTGGATATGGCAAGTTTTCTGCTCTGATACAGTTCAAAGTCTAATAGCAAAATTTCTGAGGCACACACACACAATATTCTCCTCCAATATTCTCTCTTCTTCTCAGTCTTGACTCCTTTCCCAGGGCCTACAAACGCGCCCATGACTTTCCTGTCCTGAAAACCTGTCACTTGATCCTCCTGTCCCTAACTATGTTGAAATACCAGAGTTTGTCATTTCCTTAGTCTCATTTTACAACTGAAGAAACTGAGGCAGACCCGGTTAAGTGACTTGTCTCCCAGCTAGTCAGCGTCAAGTGATCTGAGGCTGGATTTGAACTCGGGCCTTCCTGACTCCAGAGCTGGGGCTCTCTTGCCACCGGCAGGTGGCTGTCCCCTTCTCTGGCCTCCTCTTTGCCCTTCCGCATGCCCCAGATGCTCTCCTTTCCTCATCTCTCCTCAGAGCCCCATGGCAGCTTGGGGGTCCCAAGTAAAAGCCCTCCAGTGGGAAGCCTTCTCTCTGGCCATTACCCTATCTCCCCTGGACACAGCCTATTTGTATTCTTAGATCATCTACAACATAGACAACTGGGAAAGCTGAACAATGGCCCCAAACCCATTACGTATAGGAGGTCATGTTATATGCAACACAGCTAAGGACTCTGGGGTTTAAAAGCTTGTTTCAAGAAGTTAGCAGATTAGCATTATGAGAAGTCTCAAGTAGCATCTTTAAAGATATTTTTATCCTCAAATTATAGATGTTGGAACCTATAAAGAATATATACATACATATATATTTTAAAATCTTTCTAATTTAAATTTTCATTCATAATCTTCTTTTTTATGCTGTTGTTATTTCTCACTATATATTCCTCCTTCCTCTCTGTTCAAGAAAACCTTATCCCTTATAATACAGGGGGAAAACCCCAACTCAGCAAAACTAACTAACTGCATTTGACATTCTGTGCAAGAATACATTTTTCAAAAGGAATACACTTTTCAAAATATAATTTTCAGTTTCAACTAAGACAGCAAAGGCACTCAGATGAAAATATATTTTTCTTTATTGAAAGGTTGATGATTCTTAGACAAGTAAAAGAAAGCTATGAGAGAGAATTTTTTTTATTTTTTTTTTTTATCCTTCCTTGTGATAGCCTACTGGAAAGTCACTACCATTGGCATTTGAAAGGGAGCATTCCAAGGCAAACTAGTGGAGCAGGAGCAGAAGGGGAATAAGTCTCTATTTCATTGTAAAAGGACACTTAGGCCGAACCCCTTTGTTTTGCTTTCTTATCCCATGAAAATTGGGGAAGGTCAACCAAAAGACGTCCTGGCTTGGGCCCTCGAGGTCGGGGGGTGGCGAATTTGGAAGTTTCTGTTCTCCTGGAACACAACAAACTGCTCCAAAGGTCGGCTGCAAAGTGTCTGTCAACACGGGATGACTGTGGATTTTCTGACCACTATAGGAAATAGCTCCCTTCTCCATGACCCATCAACACTCTTGGCTTTCTTGACTTGTAACTGGACAAAATAAAGTCTTTTTTACTGATCACAACTCTGTCAAATCAGTGGATTTTTCTTTCTAATTATAGTCCATGATGAAGATACTATACATGCTAAATTATATGAAGTCACTGAATGCAAAATAATAACATTCTATGACGATTTAAGGTTAACAGATTATGACTGAACCTACCTCTAGGAAAGAGTCTGGGTAGGATTACACTCACTGTCACAAATGAGTAACCTGAGCCTTGAGAGGCTGAGAAACTTGCTCGGGTTCGGACAATTAGAAAGCATCAGACTGGACCCGTGACTCCCTTCGGCACTCCTCCTTTACCTCTCTGCCTCTTACCTGGACCAGCTTCTGAGGAGAGAGGGACTTTCAGGTCAGTGAGTAAAAAACTAACAAGAATAAATCGGAATCCCCGCCTGGCTCCTCTTCCTATCAACATCTCAGATAGCTGGGTGGGAAGGAAAAGACGAAGTGTCTCGGTCCAGGGTGAGGAGAGAACAGCCCGGCTATCTGGCTGGAGAGGCCACATGGAGTTTACAACCTTGCACAGGCCTGGCCACTGTGCGCCATTTCTGATCAATAGAGTCCTATATTAAGGACACTTCTCATTTTTACAACTGCTAAATTGAAAAGCAGTATTTAATGGGCAGTACTAAGTGTCACTTCAGCTATTGTATTTTCTTTATTCCCTTCAGGAATCTTCCTTTTAGGCAATTTTTTTGATGGACAACTTACAACGAGAAACCTGTTAAAGAAAATAAACAAAGTGGGAAAACAATGATAAAATCACCCACTTCAGCTGACTGTAAGATAGCGGGCAGAAAAGACCAGAAATAGAGAGGGCAAAGCTTTGTAAAAGGTAGCACGGTGGGTCTCTCAAATGAGAATAATGAATGAGCCCAAGAAAAAAATTATTAGTGTGGTCTGATTTAAACTGCTAAAATTACATTTGGTGAATCAGTTACATTTGATTAGTGTATCATGCAGCTGTTAATCTCTGTCCCATTAAGTTACAGAAACAATGCTTCTAATGGGCTGCCCACTCCAGTTGTACTCGGATAACGTGAACACTAATCAGGATCACTCAGCAGGTCAGCAGATTAAAATTACAGTCAGTCTCCATCTTGTTGGCTCTAAGTGGGAATTTCTCTCCTGTCACCTACAGATCTATTCAATTTGATCCCAACATTGTCTCACACCACAAGTAAAAAGTTAAGGTCATCTAGTGTGGCTGGTTACCATATAAACTCTTAACTAATTAGACACACAAAATATCTCCACCTCGTCTGACAATTCTTCTCTTAATATTCTAGGTTCTCTACAGGGGACTTAGTTATTTAGTTCATCTGTCTGTATCTTTCTTTCTTTCTTTTCTTTTTTTTTTTTTTTAACAGGTGAGGAAACTGATACACAAGGAAATATAGGTAAATAAAGGCAGGAAACATATTAGAAAGAAGATTGGGGCTACATTTAAGAAGACGAATTCAAATTTTGGCTCTAAGCCTTAATATTTCTACTGGGATTTTTCCATTTTGTGACTTATTTGACTGTGAGTAAATAAGAGATATTCCTAGTTATTGACACCAGCTTAACTTTCACAATGGAGGAATGGTGGATGAACACTGAATTTCAAACGACCATCCTTTTCCCATTATGAGCAACTAGTTGAGGTTCAGTTATCCACTAACTGTCTTTTAGTTTTTTCAGAACATATTGGATAATGTCCTTTAGTCTGTTCTATGATAAGGAAACAGACTATGATTATCTCACTATCCTTTAGTTCTAAAATTCAACTCCCTTATCTTTCAGGAAGTTAATAGGATAACAATTCCTCTTCCTGTTTTATGGTCACTAATCACTCTAAAATCAATGATGTTATCTAGCCAATAAAGATACTAAAAAGCTCCTCAACAGTCTGCTCAATATCAGTCTGAAATGCATGTAATTTCTTATGAAAGATGACTCAAATTTGACTTGAGCTATAGTCCAACGGATTCTCTTTCACAGTAAAAGGAAAATCTATGCTAGGTGAACCAGTAAGCACTAAAATAACTGACTCTGCGCTCCTAAATACTATAATCTATTGGATCTTTGGAATTTCATCATTAGTGCAGGAAATCATGTGACTTGTATGCACTGTAGCTCCACTTTTGATTGTACTTTACACTTTCTTTAATTTGTTCCACATTCTTTTTTCTTATAACATGTCAATAAAAAGATTAAACACATATACACAGAGATCACAGCTTATACCAGATGCTGAGATAGTCTCTAGAGGCTCAAAGCTCAACACCAGGTGGTTGAGACCGACTAATGAAGCAACTACTGCTCACAAAGGACACAAAGGCTAGGGGAGTTGGAGTGATTTGCTCACATTTAGTTAAAAATTAGTTATTTGTTGAAGTACATGGGAAGGAAATTTAAATCATAATAAAATTAAGTCAGATGAGCAATATACATCTATAAAAATGGGAAATTCATGCTCACATTTGGAACATTTCTTTTTGAATTTAGGGCATGATCCTAAAACAAGCACTTATGATGACAGCCAAAGGAAAAGCAAAAGAGACAACATGATAGTAATTTTTCTTTCCATTTAAATACCTGGAAGTAATTAGGAAACTTAACTTGTCTTCATATGGATTAAAATACAAATAAATAAAGGTCCTTTAAAGTATTCAATGTGCTGTGCTTAAAAAGACTAGATTTAAGTTCAGGTTAGTGTCACTACACTGCAAGTCAATAAAATGAAATGACCATAAAAGCATGACCTTAGGCAATAACTAATGATCTGGAGAGCATTTTAATATATTTCCTTATCACTGTGTAAAGCACTTTAAGTTATTACAGCTATGTTGCATGACCTCATGCAATTGAATCTGGTTCTAGACAAACTGGTCAACTTCTTTGATAAGAACTGGTCAAAAACAAGATGTGAAGCAGTTCTTTTACTATGACAACTGCTAAGCACAGTATTTCTTGCCTAACTTTTTAAAAAGCAAAGCTACTGTCTACTAGCAGAGACAAGATGGGACAAGCTCTGACCTAGTGGAAATGGTTTCTTCTAAATGACTAAGAAAAAATTACTGAAAACTGATCCAAGAATTTATTTTCATTAAGGAATATCAAACCTAAAGTGAAAGAATACTCTCTTTTTAACCAATTTCTTAATGTGACTTTTTTTTTCTCTGAATATCCTCTTTCAAAAACCTTAACACTATATTTCTTTTTAATAATATCTTAATGTCCAAATATGTCTCTTCTTCTCTCCTGTTCACTGAGCTGTAATATATGTAATATTATATTATACATAATGCATATTATAATCAAGAATTTTTTAAAGAAAGAGAAAAGCCTTTCAAAACAAAATCAAGCTCCATACCAACTACGTCTGCCTGTCTATGCAACATTCTGCATCCAAAGCTTCCACCACTGCTAAGAAAGGAAGAAGCATCTTTTTTCTTTTTTGTGATCAAGAGTGGTCTTGATAATAGCATAGCACTGAGTTTTATTTGTTGTTGCTGGATTTATAGTTTTGCTGATTCTGTTTACCTCACTGGGTATCAGTTTACAGAAGTCTTTCCAAGATTCTCTAAATTCTTCATATATATTTTTAAATCCCATGACATCCACATACTTTACTTGGCTATTTCTCAGTAGATGAGAGATACATACTTTGCGTCTCCCCCCCCATTTAGCAGCTAAAACGTTGCTTTAAAAAACGTTGCTTTAAATATGTAAGTGTATGTGGAATTTTTCTTTTTTATCTTTAACCCCCTTGGGGCAAATATGTTTAGCCATGGCATTTCCAGGTCAAAGGGTAGGGAGATCAGTCATTTCCTTAGCATAATTCTGAATCACTTTCCAAAATATTTGGACCAATTCATAATAGCTCTACCAACAGCATATCAATATGCCTTCCTTTCCACAACCTCTCCAATGTAGACTATTTCCTTTTGTGCCTTTTCTATACATCCAGTTTCTGAGATGTTCAGAGTTGGTCCATTAAAGCAGTACATCTCTCTCTCTCTCTTTCCCTCTCTCTTTTTTTTTTTTTGCCTGTATTCATTATAAAGAATTGCTTACCTAAGCTGAAGCTGGCCTGTGATAAAAGCCCATTGGCAGACATGAAAGTATCATAAGTGATAAAGCATTAAAAGGAAATAAGGTAGTATGACTCTGCTCTAATGTTCTATAGGGCTCCAGGGAAATGTTAGATGGAAATTTGGTGACTTTCAAATTCACAAATTTAAAAAATGTGGTCACAAATAAGCGCATGCTTTATATTGTTATAAGTACATGCAGCTAAAGGTGAATTGTGTTTTAAATACATTTTAAAGTAGGTTTGGATTTACACATTTGAAAAAGTATGGCGATGATTGCTCTGACCATCAATCTTTCCCTTAAGACAAGCTATTAACTCTAAGAAGTCCCAGAGCCAGGCTGTTCAATCAACACTAAATGTATTCTTATCAGGTAAAGGCAGTTAGAATTACCTGGTGCTCGATTAATCACTACAGAGGTCCCACTAATACTTACTACTAGGCTGCAGAAGGGAAGGAAGAGCGCTTAAGTAAAGTATACAAAGTGTGACACTAAGGACGAAATAAAAGGCAGCTAAAATTCTCTCTGTATATATATATGTACACACACACACATATACCTACACATAGCTACATAAATATACAGAACATATACATGCATAAATATATATATATATACATAGATACACATATATGGGATAAGAACAGTCAGTGTGGTCACTTAAATTTCTGATTCATCTTGGGTCAGCAAGAGCTTTAAATGAAAGAAAATGACCTATGACATTTTCTACTGGGTTACATTTTGGAAGCACTACATACACATCAAAGTCACAATGACGCAGCAGAGCAAAATGCTCAGTGAAAGCTAAAACTCTCAAAGAGAACTTTAAGTTTGTTTTGGGGCCTCGTTTTTTCATCGTTTGGGAACATATCTCTGATTATACCATGAAATTCAATGGGAAAATATAATTTGGCATGTATATATTTCAATAACACATCCAATGTGAAAAGTCAGGTCAGAGGGCAAAAATATGGCTTACCATTTAATGGTCTCAATTCATGAAGGACAGAATTTAAACATAGTTTTATTCAAAGAATTAGGCAATGATTATCAGCCAATAATATTCATATCCTAGTAGTTTCAAAATGTCTCTTTAATCAGGATGTTCAAGTAAAGCTCTTAGTTCAATTGCATTCAAGATATACTCTACAACTATTTTTTGAATCACACAACAGAAGCCTTAGAATGTTTCGGATACATGGTCATTAAGACAAGGAAAAACAGTTTGCTAATTCATCAGAAGCCCCTGCAGTATCTTTCTTTAATACCAGTAGTTAAAATGAGTCATGGATGAATTTAATTTTACATTAATTTGTTTGGTTTTAAAACAAATAAATTTGACTTAATAGATTGTTTTGAAGTTACTGAATCTCCTCTATAATATCCTGTATCTCCTGACAAAAGGTCCTTCTGACAAAAATTAATTTAGGCTCACTATTCTTTAAATGGTTTCCTGAACAGTTACCAAAATGTTTTTAATTAAAGACTTCCATGCTCAGGCTTGAAAGAATTATCGTGAACGGGGGAATGAAAGGAAAAAAACCCAAACAAAATATACACATATGTTCAGAAATCAGTGATAAATAAATCTATTAAGTAAAATTAAGATTTTTTAAAGAGGAATTTACATCTAGATTCAAAGCAGCTTAAATCATTACAGAAATGCAGTGCAGAGTTGTTTTGTTTATGAGATCCTCTCTTTTAAAAATACACAATTACATTAACTGTAAGGCCCTGAATCACAGTTTCATAGTGAATCCTATTTTAGAGATGTGTAGACGAGAATCTCTAAATGTACAATAAGATGAAAACCTTTGTGTAAGTAAAGCATTATTTACATTTAAATGACCAGTAAAATCTTGATAATTGTGTATGGATTTCCTTCCTCATTTCTGAACATTGCCCAGCCCCTAAGTCAAGCTTTACTTATTTTAATTTTAAAATGATTGCTCAGGTCCCTTTAAACCCAACTCTGACATCTTCCTTGTTTACACTTGCACGTTCTTTCTGTCCACGTGGGCCCCACTCCTGAGCCTATTCAAAATGATGTTTTCCAAGCATGTGCCACATGACTTGTTCATATAAATGGAGCAAATTAAACTGTCTCCACATATATCCTATCACATTTGTAGTCCTGATTTCTCTCTTTAACACGTGGCCAAGACACCGTATTATCTGCCTGCAGAGGTTGACCTCAGGATATTAGATTCTGCCACATAGCTCTCTTGTACTAAACCGAGGGGAAACACTTAATCACCCCTGCCTTTTCAGGAAAAAATCAACTTTAAATTTGCCATGATGAAAAATCAATAAACCAGTAATTGCTTGGCTTATCATTGCGTGGAAGAACAAATTGGGAAGCGAAGCTTAGCGTCCACACAGATTTCAGGGAAACACGCAGAGTTTCAGGATCACTAGGCTAGAAAAGGGAAAGGTCTCAGAGTGATAATTAAATCTACTCATGCTGATTTTCTGCCAAATTTATTTCCCAAGTGTATAGAGAAATGCTCTGCTGCTTACTAGCCAGGCATAACTAATTCATCCAATGCTGCTCGAACATACACAAAAAGCCAAAAAGGCAGAGAGGCTAGAAGAAAAGCCGTAGAATACATTCTTTAGCATAAGTATCACAGGACAGCTACTTTTAAAAATATTAAACTTGATGGGTGGGTTAAGTTCAAATTCTTTCCTATTCAAAGATGAAAAAAAACCAAAACCCATTATTTCCTGTAAATTTTAAAAAAAGGTTTCCCCATTATATTACAAGATACGGTATTATTTTTCTTACCTCCCAAATGCCCAAAATAAAGTGAATGAATTTTTTAAACAAATCTAAAAATATTGCACATTCACAATATTTCTAATTTATTTCTGAAATAAACTTCAATCTATTTTACTAGGGCATCTAATATAAATGTTTTTAATGATAAAAATGGAAACATACACCCATATATATACACATATGTGTGTGTATACAAACCATACCTACCAATAGGCAAATACATGCCCAGAAAAAACAGGATTGTTAAAGGACTGGAGTTATAAAGTACCATCGTTTATTAATGGGCCTAATTTAATGCAGCAAATTTGCATAGTTCCACTGGAAGTGAAAATGTAATCAAGCTCAAACGTTCAAATAAGGAGGAGGAAGGAGAATGGATCTTTTTCTTTTGCTTTTTCTTTGCTTTTTTGTTATAAAAATGATTTTTATGTATATCCTTCAAATGGCTTTTGGGACTATGATAATTAAAACATTTAAAACAGCACAAGCCCCCAGTCTCTAATCTGAAGCTCAGGTCAGCTGTCTGTAGATTCTAATTTGTCCTCCATTTGTATTCATGACAAGGAAATGCTGAATATTTAACAGCAAACCAGCAGCAGAGTGTATTGGTGGGCTTAGAGGTCAAATAATTTGATTTTGTGCAGATTATATGTAACATCCAACATCTAATCTCACACTTGATTTGGCAATAAAATTACAATAAAAGTAATGTTAAGACACCATTACTGAAAGGTGGAGAAGTAATAACCTTTATTTCATGAGTAGAAAAACAATAATTCTCCTTATGCAACTGAATGTCTTTATTGTACTTACCAGGACAAACTTCTCATTAATAAAAGCAACAATGATTTCCTAATACTTGACAGATGATGTTGTAAATCTGTAATTTCTATCATAATTTCATAAGAAGTTGAGGTCCCATTTATATTAGAGCAAAAGGAAGAAATGAGACTTGTATATAGAATTATAGCTACAAAAGGGACGTTAAAGTCATTTAGTCCAACTTTCTTATTTTAGTAAGAATTAGACTGAACTTAATTTTGACTTAAGTTAATATTCGATCTGTTTAAAATCCATGGATTGTTTTGGGAAAAAATCATTCTTTAAAGAACTTTACCCCAAAGAACAATTAAGGAAAATTAGAGTTGAAAAAAAACAATAGAATTTTGCTCTAGCATTCCTTTGAAACATAACAGATTTGCTTTTGAAGTTTTCAAATACAAAAATGAGAGTGAAGAAAAAAAAATTTGTTAGATTAAGAAACAGACCTGGTGGTATAACAATGAAAGTAAAGAAATAATTCATTGTAGCATTGTAGCATATTCTCATATTTAAAGCCACCTTGCATGAGATATATTTTTAAAATTTCCTTTGTCTATATGTCTTGTCCTCCAAGCCTGAATTGGAACATCTGAGTGGTCCCATATCCACTTAGTAAATTAACATTTTTTGGGGTAGGGAGGGAGAGCTTTGTAAGCTATTAAGTCACTAAGGATAATGATATTTCATTACAAGGAACAAAATGAAGGAAGAGAGGGATGTGAGCTGGCAGAGAGAACACATGGGGTGGAGGGTGGGAAGGGAGTGGGACCCGCCCAAATGCATGGAGGCAGTTCTGCCATAGGAGGATTAGACTAGTTAATCTAATTGTACTGGACTGGGGAGTGTGAGGAGAGGAATAGTGTAAAATAGGCTCATGAGGCTATATTGAAGAGTGGTAGAGACCTAAATACCCAGAAACCTTAGGAGTTTGATTTTTATACTGACTTCTGAATCTATTTTATATATATATAAAATCACATAGAAAAAAAGTTTTAAATATTAAAAGTACATACAAGCATTAAAATGAGAGTATGACAATTCTGACAATAAATTTAATAGGAAAAGGGTCCCAACTCTGTTTTTTGTGTGATTCTAAAAACACAGATTCAATTCATACTCACCTGAGAGTTTAATTTCTAGTTCTCAGTAAAAGAGGCCCTGTCTTTCTCTCCTCTGACCTCTTTTTCTCTCCCTTTCCCTTTCCCTTTCTTTTTTCTTCTTAAATCTAAAGTTAAGCAAATTCATAGCAACAGTTATGATACCAACAGAAAACGGATTCTAATTTTCTGAAACAAACAGCAACTTTCTAAATTAACAAAATATTCTGGAATGAGTGATGAATAGCCAAATTATCTATAAAATGTTTGGAGTGATAAGATGGTATAATAAAGATTCACATGTTAGTTGTAAATGGGGGAATGATACACTTACTTAAAGGTTTTATGTCTTTCTGGTCTACATTTTGAACTCAATATTAAACTAAAGAAAATTCAATTTTCCAGAACATATATATTCTGAGAAGAGAAAAGAAGACCATGAAAATCAAAGGCAGCCACAGAAATTGCTGTTCCCTCTCTGGTCCCTGGCTGCAGGTAAATCACTGGCCCGAACGTATTTAAAACTGAAAGACCACCCTTCGGTGACAGTTTACGTTATCTATTTACCGGGGACTTTGGCTCCCTTTGCCAGCCCGTGCTATCAGCTCCTTGCGATGGGCTCCTCGTCTCTGACAGCAGAGACCCTCCTTTCCAGCTTAGTGTCTTTCACTCGCTCTCTCTGTGCTTCCCTGCCCTCTTCTCTCCCTTTCTCTCCCTCTGTCTACCAGCAACCGTAATGTAGAACTTGCCTAGTATTCTACCTCCACCCCTTAACACTCTTGGAACATCTAAGTTTAGATTTCTGCAGAGATGTCCACACTGAGTTGAGAAATAAGGTTATGCCCTCAAATTTTTTTAGAGGATCAGTGTGAGAAACATTCAACTGAACTTTCCTGTTAGAGCTATCACTGTTACCTAACACCCATCCTATGATCACTCATAAGTTAAACTCCTACAAGTTACTGCCAGGAAAATGTCTGTCTCCCGACAATGTGCATGTGTCCTTTTGTCAGACAATAATAAGAAATGTGAGATTTAGCAGATTTTCTAATATTCTAAATTGCCAAGAAAATCAGCACAAAATTTATTATTCCTAATGCTCCTTTTAATGGGCTTTTGTTCTGCTTTAATTTAGAATGCACAAAGACTCTTCTCTTCCTCAAGAATTTAGTACCTGGCCTTCAGGCTCCTTCCTTCCTGAATTGTGCCCTCACAAGAGGGAACTCTGGCATCCATGCGGACACTATGCAGTTTATCCACCACCTGCTCATTCCAATCCACATTAACCAGACAAAGAGATGGCCTGACCTCTGGTCTTGCCATCGCCTGTACGAGCTCTACGTCCTCATTCTCTGAAATTCCCTCTTCGGACCACAGTGTGGTGACACATTCCCCATTCCTCTCACCTGGCCACCCCCAAAGCCACTCTCCAGGCTCACTTTAGCTCTCAGCCCCTCCAGCTCTCAGCTGCCTCCCAGGCCATACCACTGGCTGGGGGCTCAGGTGGAACACTATCACTTCTCGGGCGGCCTGGACAGAGGCTTTGATCATGAGTCTTCTGGAACTGCGGGGTCACTGTAGAAATTGTTCCCCTACTTCTGCTTATCTAACTTTCACCTAAAAGTTCTAGGATTCCTCTAAAACCATTCCTTTACACTTTTTTGCAGTAAATAGTATTCCACCACATTCGTAGACTTTTATTTATTTATTTTATTTATTTAGCCATTACTAGTTGAAGGATAAACCCCTCAGTTCTTTGCGACCATAAAAAACTGCTACACAGTTAACTATTTTTGTAAATGTGGCTCCTTTTTCTTTTTCTTCTCTTCATTATAATCGTGGCTGAATTGGATTGGTTTGTATAAATAAAAATAAACAATGAAAAAATAAAACTCCATTGAGTTTTGTAGATTCTGTATTGATTTATGTTGAAGGGGATGTGGGAAAACAGGGACACTGATAACATTGTTGGTGGAATTGCAAATTCTGGAGCCATTCTGGAGAGCAATTTGGAACTATGCTCAAAAAGTTATCAAACTGTGCATGCCCTTTGACCCAGCAGAGTTACTACTGGATTTGTATCCCAAAGAGATCTTAAAATAAGGGAAAGGGACTCACATGTGCAAAAATGTTTGTGGCAGCCCTCTTTGTAGTGGCCAGAAACTGGAAATTATGTGGATGCCCATCAGATGGAAAATGGCTGAATAAGTTGAGGTATATGAATATTATGGAATATTATTGTTCTTTAAGAAATGACCAACAGGATGATTTCAGAAAGGCCTGGAGAGACTTACAGGAACTGATGCTGAGTGAAATGAGCAGGACCAGGAGTTCATTATACACAACAACATCAATATTATATAACAATCAGTTCTGATGGACGTGGCCCTCTCCAACAATGAGATGAACCAAATCAGTTCTAACGGAGCAGTAATGAACTGAACCAACTACACCCAGTGAAAGAACTCTGGGAGATGACTATGAACCGCTACACAGAATTCCTAATCCCTCTAATTTTGTCCTCCTGCATTTTGGATTTCCTTCACAGGCTAATTGTACACTATTTCAAAGTCCGATTTTCTTTTTGTTCAGCAAAACAACTGTTTGGCCATGTATACATATATTGTATTTAATTTATACTCTAATATATTTAACATGTATTGGTCAACCTGTCATCTGGGAGGGGGGAAGGAGGGGAAAAATCGGAACAAATGGTTTGGCAATTGTCAATGTTTAAAATTACCCATGAAAATATCTCGTAAATAAAAACTATTATTAAAAAAAAAAGTACATTCATTTAAAGTACAAATATCTGGGGACTGCCAAGGGAGGAAAGAAGCCACATCTTACTTAGACCCTGACCTCATACTTTAATTTTTCAATTAATGCCTGAGCGGGTGTTGACTGTTAGCAGAGAGGAAAGAAATTGGGACCAGTACCAGGAAGAAGAGAACAGCACAGTCACAAGGGAGGAAAGATACTGAAGGAAATGTGAAGGGTACTCCTCCCAAACTCGATTTTTCATGTAGCCCAGGGCTGCTGGCTTCCTTCATGCTGTTCAAAATCATTTCACACAACACCAGAAGTTGGTTACTCCTTTTCTAAAATCTGTCATAGACCTAAACTACTTCATTGTTAGTAGAATGAATATATATATATATATATATATATATATATATATATATATATATATATATATATATAAATGAACTTGAACTCTAGTCAGGGGAGATTGTATTTTGCAAGACTAGAAGGCATTTGTTCATAAAAGCTGATTTATTTTTTATATGAAGAAGCAGATATTAGCAAACCAATTTTAGGTGTATTATTTTAATAGAGTTTGGCTTCCTATTTCCCCTGGATGTATTTATGTGTGTAAGTGTGATCTATGTAGAGACAGATTTTTCTATAGCACAACAGTTTGCTTGCCTATTTGAGTACTTCTGTTGTGGTCTTCAATTTCTCAACTATTCTTATCTTTAGGTGAATAAAATCAATGCAGATTTTTGGTGCTAGCTGTGTCAAACCATTGACTAAGCAAATTAGTCCTCCTCAAGCCCTTCTTTGAAGCTCTCCTCTTTGAGGGAAAAGCTTTAGGCCTCAGTGGGGTATGGAACTTAACTCTGAAGGAAGAGCAGAAAATCACAAATTTTCCAAAGCTTTATCCTTATAATAAGCAGGTTTAAAGGAAAGAAAGCCATATGACATATGGTCTAGAGAAGAATTCCTAAATACAGAAATATAGTTTGAAAGTGCATTTTTATCCAAGACATTCCTCCCATTGGTTAAAAGTCAATGTTTAGTTCATGGTAATCATAAATACACTGAGGCAGGAGAGGAAGGGGGGGGATGGTTCACCTACAGTTCTATGAGAAAACATTGCCTCGGATGAAGAAGGTACATGGAATAAGCTGCCATTTTGCTGGCTTGCTCCTCCCTCTAGAAGGCAGTTTCCCTGCCCCACTTTGTGAGGGTCTCCCCCTGACCACTGCTGTCACTGCCTTTCTATTACTCATCACTCTTGAATTTGGTTACTCTCTAAATACCAGTTTTGTCTAAAAGCGAGCTTGGTCATGATAAATTTAAGCATCTTCCTAAGGAGATAAGACTAGGTCCAATTTAGGGCTCATGATAACCTATTTCAATTCAACTGAATTAAAATTGATAGAAAACACATTTGCGAATGGTTGTGGTACCTGAGAAGGCTGCTGGGCTTGGACGCAAGAGAGATTTGGGTCTGAATTCTAGCTGGCCACTTACAAATCCTGAGGCCTTGGGAAAACAAGTACCCATTTTCTCATCTTTAAAGGGCGGGTGAGGGGCAGCTAGGTGGCGCAGTGGATAGAGCACCAGCCTTGAATTCAGGAGGACCCGAGTTCAAATCTGGTCTCAGACACTTAACACTTCTTAGCTGTGTGACCCTGGGTGAGTCACTTAACCCCAGCCTCAGAAAAAGAAACAAAACAAAAAAATAAAAAAGTACGGGTGGCTCAGAAAAAGAAAAATAAAATAAATAAAATAAAATAAAAAGGGGGGCAGCTAGATGGCGCAGTGGACAGAGCACCAGCCCTGAATTCAGGAAGACCCGAGTTCAAATCTGGTCTCAGACACTTAACACTTCCTAGCTGTGTGACCCTGGGCAAGTCACTTAACCCCAGCCTCAGGAAAAAAAAAATTAAAAAAAAAAAAATAAAGTGCATATACACTTCAACAACAATACTGTATGAAGATGTATTCTGATGGAAGTGGATATCCTCAACATAGAGAAGATCCAACTCACTTCCAGCTGATCAATGATGGATAGAAACAGCTACACCCAGAGAAGGCACACTGGGAAGTGAATGTAAACTGTTAGCACTACTGTCTATCTGCCCAGGTTACTTATATCTTCGGAATCCAATACTTAGTGTGCAACAAGAAAATGGTATTTACACACATATATTGTATCTAGGTTATACTGTAACACATGTAAAATGTATGGGATTGCCTGTCATCAGGGGGAGGGAATGGAGGGAGGGAGGGGATAATCTGGAAAAATGAATACAAGGGATAATGTTATAAAAAAATTACTCATGCATATGTACTGTCAAAAAATGTGTAATTATAAAATTAATAAAATAAATACATAAATAAATCACCCTTTTTAAAAAAAATAAATAAAGTGAGGGTGGTAATACTTGCCATACTTCCCTTCTGTGGTTGTCTTGAGAAAAGTGATTTATAAAGGCAGAATATAAGTGATTTATTACTGCTATTGGTAACCATTATGCAGTTTGTGAGAACAGAAGATTATGTTGGGTAAAGGGGAAGATAGAAACTTTAGATAAAAACTATTAATTTGTCCCCAAAAAAGTTTTGTTTGTAAGAGTGCTTCAGTGTAACAGAAAATGCCTAGTAAGAAAAAGAACAATCGATTTGTCTTTGGAAAAGGTACTGTCAATATTCTTTCAGAAAGATTTACAAAACAGCTAAGAACAGAGAAGTATCTCTTTCAAAAGTGAATTTTCACTGGATGTTACAAGTAACATGGCAATTCCTCAACAAAAATGTTTAAATTAAAAAGCAATTAAAATCTCTGGTTACTCTGAAATAGTGATGCCTACCATGAGCTATGGAGCTCTAACAAATAAAACTGATTTTCATAGAACATGGATCTTAAGAGAAACCACCAGAAACAAAAGCCATTTTGTCAAAGTTATTACACAAATGACAAAATGACAAAACAATTTAAACCATCTGGCCAGAAAAAAAAATTCAGAGGAGCTTTTTTTTTTTTTTCCTTTTAAAAGCTTGTTGATTCCCAAACTGGTGCCCTAGTTCTGCTAATTTTATTTGTAAATTTATTCATAATTGAAAGCTCTGAATGTTGAAGAATATGTGAGTAAAGGTTGGTTTTCAAGACATGGGTAAATGACCTCAGACCATTTCTATAGTCCAGATTCTACCTCTTACCCTAAATGAACATGAAGTTTAATTAGTAACTATGGTTTAGTTACCAAACCTGCACCAAAAAGAACTCCCTTAGGAGTCAGCAACATGGGTGAGGAAACAGCTTCAGTAAAGCGGGGCCTCCCGACAGATGCTAACCAGAAGGAAAGAAACAAATGGCGTGGTGAAGGGAAAACATACTTGGGGGTGGGAGCCAAGAAGATGTATACTGCATACTGATTCTATATTAAAAAGTGGTTATACTTTATGAATGAGCAATGGATGCACTTTAACCGATCATGGTATTTCCAAATTACTAAGATTTAGAGCCAGCTTATTCCCTCACCTCCCACAGTGGCTACCTTTTGCCGGTTCAAAAAACCCTCCAAAAAACCCAGCTTGGTACCTAGACATTCACTTGGAGCAGTTGGACTAAGACCAAGAGGGGCAGAGTGGGTACATCTCAGTTATCTTGTGACAGCACAAGCCAGCAGCCCCAGGAGAGCCAGGAACATGCTCCTCAGGAGAGGATGAGAGGAGAGAGTGTCAGTCTATCAGGCTATTCCAGACCCCAAGAGCGTGGAAGTCAGCTGCCAAAGAGATGAGAGGGAGCTACTGGAAGAGAGTGGATTTGGGACAGGAGGGTTGGGAAGGAGACTGGACCTCAGGGTCCTTTTGTATCAACAACAAGATGATCCTGGAGGTGCTATTCAGCTCTACCTCAGGCCTGTGTGATCCTGAGGCCCAGGCCTTGAAAGCAAGAAGGGGCAAGGAATGGGAAGCACCCCGCCATCCTGGAGATGTTTGTTTGGTGAGCTAATCACGGCTTCTAGAGCTCCTCAAGTCCATTAGCTCCTTTTCGTTCTGCCATTGTTATACAGATGGACACACACACACACACACACACACACACACACGCACACTATCAAAATTATCAAAAGCTAAAGAGTGCTATTAAGTACAGTCTTCAGTTAGGACCTCCTTCAAGTGCAGAACAAAAAAGGAAATAGAATTAAGCAATACAATGAGGACTCTTGGTGAGAGATCCCAAACACTGGAAAATCTTATAGAAAAAGTCTGTAGTATTTCTTTCTATTGGATGATTTTGATAAAGAGAAGAATTTTTAGTTCTGTGTTAGGACCCCTAGGAAACAATACATGCAAAAATATAATAGTCAAGAATATAAGGAAAAAAAGATTTCACAAATGTTTTCAAGTTGCAGCAATTTAAAAATATGGGGTGGGGGGAGAGCCCCAATCACCTGTGCTATACTATCTTGGCCCAAGGCATCAGAATGGTAATGTAGGATTGCCCTGAAACTTTTGTGGCTCCAAAAAATAAATGTCATTTTCCTGCAAGATCTATCCTGAAGTTTCTATGCACATAGACAAATACTTAGTCCCACAGATAGTTATGTACCATAGATTATCCCTATACACACACACACACACACACACACACACACACACATGCACATGTATACAAGTATATATTTTGAGTTATAGACTACTATCTAGGTATGAGAAAAGAACTAAAAAAGAATAACTTTACTTTTCCAGATCTTCATATATTTCTACTGCCAAGACCACATCTTTGCTTATAGATTTTTTTGTTCATATAAAACCATTGGAATATTCTGTGCCTCATTAAAGTACATTAACCATGAGTCAATACAAATGTGCTTGAGTTCTAACAAACAAGCTAATTTTGCCTATTTCTGAATCATGGCTTATTTTTTTTTTTTAAGGTACTAATCAATCTATAATTGCAAAGGACCTTACTTAAGGAAATAAATGAATATCCTTTCCAATAGAAATGTAATTAAAATTGGACTCAGATTTACTGATTGTGCAAACTGCTTTCCAGCTATGAATTGAAGATGAAGACGAAACAGTCGAGTTAGAGGAGCCTTCAAAGTCCTGAAATAGAAGGATCTTCATTTTACAGCAACAGCAGCTTTAGCCCCTGGTGGTGGCAGCAAGGTCTTGTGACCAGAGGCTTCCCCAGTCCTGGAGACAGAGGGGACCCCTGCCGCTTCCTGCCTGTCTGGGTCATGTCACCAGCCTGGGTCTCAGTTTCCTCATCTGAAACATGAGGCTCTGGAGCTTCTCTTGACCCTGCAGCTTCATGCCAAGACTCTTTCCCTAGGCCAGCTGCTACTCTCAAAATGAACAGAAAAATAATGGTGTCCAGCATTTGCCCAGCGATGAAAGCTTTTCCAAGCGCTTCACAAATATCTTTCTCATGTGGTCCTCCCAACAACCTTAGAAAGTAGGTGCTATTTTCATGCCCATTTCACAGATGAGGAACCTGATGCAGAGACAGTGAGTGACTTCCTCAGGCTCACACAGAGCGTGTGTTTGAGCCTGGATGGTACAGATGAGGACTATCCAGCAGCTCTTGTTGAAGACTAAATGTGGGCTCAGGCAGACAGATGGATACCAAATGTTCTGCATGTGGATGCCCCTATTTAATGAAACACATTTTCCTCATTTACAATTTAGAAAATTAAGGCATGGGGAATATTTTGGTTATAGTTTCATTTCCTGAACCACAGTCAATACCTTTATTCTTTTTCTTCTTAATATTTTGGTGAGACTCAACCAGAATATAGGCATTTCACTGACTATTTCAATTTAGATTTCCTCACAAGATTGGTTAATGGGACAAAAGTTTCTAACCTCAAATTCACTTTGGAAGAAAAGATAAATAAATAGTTTCAAAATTTTAACACTATAAAGTGAAGACCGGGAATAAAATTATATGAAATGAATTCTAAGGAAATATCACAAACATCAAGTATGTACAATTTAGCAAGATAGCTTGAATTGAAACCAATTATGTGTACTCAATAAGAAAAATGTAGACACTGGAAAGGAAGATATTGTTTGGGGTAACAGATCCATGAATAATTGCATGAAATGAAGAAAATAAATATTTACGCTGAATAATAAAGCACCTGTAACAGTTGAGGTCTATTAAACAACTTAACATCCTCCCAAGGGGAGTATTAGAAGCTCTATTCCTTCAGTTACTGAGAGCTAACCTGCAAAAAGTCCTTTGAGATGTTTGGAGAAAACAATTCCTTCTCTGGAGGGAGCAGACAAGATGATCAAGTAGAGCTACTTCAGGACTAAATTTTCATAAATGCACTAAGAGTGGACACAAAAAGCAATGAAGTTAAATGTCTTGTACTAAAGAGGGAAAAAGATGGGAACAGAACAGTATTTTAGATTTTCAAGAAGCTTTGATAAAGAAAATTGAAAAGAAGAATCAGAGGTTTCTTTGTTCCCTGACTTACCACAAGTGTCCTCAGTTATTTCAGCCATCATTGATCCCTTTCCCATTTGAAAAGGCCCAGCACTCAAACCCTACATCCTCTAGCATTTCCCTCAATACTGTGGTTCACAAGATGCAGGACAGTGTTCCTCAAGTCTCTGTTCTGACTTAGGGTGAGAGTTCTGTGAGTACAGAGGAGTCAGGTGTAAGAGACACCGTCCTGATGGAAATGCCGAGATCTGGCCAGGGCCTGGATATTCGGGAAAGTGAAGAGTCACTTTCACGGACATTGGAAAAATTTCATTGAGAAAGACACCTGTGTGTTGAAGCTGCTTTTAGAGTTTGGATAACGTGGAGAAGAGAAAGAAAGGACATCAAAGACGGGATTCTATGAATGAAATGGATGATAGCTTGTGATGGGAAGCCTAATAATGGATAATGAGGAACTGACCAAGTGTGTTCAAAAACCATATAAAAAGAAAGGTAGAGCAAGTCAATTTCATATTCCACAATGGATATGAATGAATTCAAATGAAAGAAAAATTACACTGATAGTCAATAGAAACTTTGAAGGCTTTTTCTCTGTTGAAAAATTTCTTGGCACGAATTGGAATGCTGAACTTGGACAAACAGTAGGATGCTATCTGACACTATAGAACGTGACAGCTGCAAACATGAAAAAGGTGAAAGAATATTTAATAGTGGTAATCTTACAGATAAGGGGAAAATAAAGAAATGTTAAGGATGTTAAGGAAATTAAGACAGGCAGGATGCTCTGAAGTGAATTCAACTAAATAGGGAAAAAATGTTCAGAAATGCAAGGAAGTCAAACAAAGAAAAACAAAGTTCCCATATATCCACCAAAATGTTTTAAGCAGCCAAATTATGTTAGCAAAAAAACTGAAACAAAGTTAGTGATGACTGGGTTGGGGAATGGTTGAAAAATTGATGTGTGTGAATGTAAAGGAATAATACTACACCTTAAGAAATGATGAATTAGGAATTTAAATAAACATGGGACAACTTATGTGAAATACCAGGAGAACTCCAAAGAAGATGAAAGTCCTTGCACAAGAACACAGAAAAGTACAAAGGGCAGCAGAGCATCAAGAAGACAAAGACAAAGGGAAATAAGGAAATCACCAGTTTTTTTGATTTAAGGTTGGATTCACAGCAGAAGTGGCACCTGAGCCAGGCTTTGAAGTAACAGAACCGTTTAACAGGCAAAGCTTCAGGCATGTCTATGTGCAAAAAAAATGGAGCTGTGGCAACCTAAAGAAATGTGAAAAAGTAAAATGCTAAGGAAAATAAAAGATGATGAAATCTGGCCTACATCCTAAACATCTGCAAAGAGATGTTACATTTTCTAATGTTGTTGCTGTTGCTTAGTTGGGTCTGAGTCTTTGTGACTCCCTTTGGGATTTTCTTGGCAAAGATATGGGAGCAGCTCGCTATTTCCTTCTCCAGCTCGTTTTATAGATGAGGAAACTGAGGTAAACAGGATATAGTGACTTGCTCAGGGTCACACAACAGTAAGAGTCTGAGGCAAGATTACAATTCGTGTCTTCTTAGCTTCAGGCCCTGCCCTGTTCTCTGGGCCACCCAGATACTCCTTTCTAATAGATTTTTTTAGTGGAAATTTCCTAATAAGAGATCACAGTAATTGTTATGTTTCTGATCACTGAATATTATTACTTTAGACTCTCTATATTTCTGGAAATGCAATATTTCAAGCAAAAACATAACTAAGGGGTATAACTATTATAAATAAATGAAAAGGTAAAAGGAATACTAGATCTGCCATGTTAATTTCACAGGCAGGAAGGAAAAATATTGGAATAACTGAAATAATGTCTAATGTAGAGAAAAATGATTATAATTAAAAATGGATTCAACAGGTAATTAGAGTCATTTAAACATATTCTACATTCAAAATAAAAAACAAGATAGAAGAAACCTAAGTATGTCCAGTGAAACACTTAATTAAAGCAACACATAAGGGAAACTGAATTATAAGTGCTTTTTCAGTCTGCAATGGTCAAAACATTTTCTAAAAACATTAAAGTAGAGGAGAAAATTAGAGGCTGAATCAAAATTCTAATAGTAAAAGTAGAAACACAGAACTCATATTTAATATAATTCAGTTTTTCTCAAAAATAATCAGCACTCTGAAGAATCACAGTGATTAATTAAGAAAAAGAAAAATGGAAAACTAAATTTTACTTCTGGATAAATGCCTGAAATTTCTACATACTTTTCTTGGAGCAGGAAAAATACATTCTGGAAAAGAGGAGTTTGGTGTTTGGCACATAGTAGATATATAATGAGTGTTTATTAACACTTTTTGTTTATTTATTCACCAAAGATTTTTAGCAGGTAAAAATCAAGGGAGCCAGTGGTCATTTAGAAGCTTACTGTGTACAAGATACTGGGTTAGGTGTTCTGTGGAGAAGTGCTTCTAATCTTGTAGGAGTGAGGAGATGCACATCAATAATCGTGACTAAAGGTAGAATTTCAAAGTGAAACAAGAGGTATGAAGGAGGTTCTATGGCTGCTCGGAGTACAAAAATATTACCTCCAACTTGGGGGAAGCAGAAGAAAAGCACAGAAAAATTATATTCAAACTCATCAAAAGAAAAAAAATCAAGATAAGAAGAAATGAAGCAGAATGCAAAAAGGAAAGGACTAAGAATGAAAGAATTCCAAATGGGCTGCCATAGTTTCAAAAGTA
Organism: Sminthopsis crassicaudata; assembly: GCF_048593235.1. NCBI lineage: Eukaryota > Metazoa > Chordata > Mammalia > Dasyuromorphia > Dasyuridae > Sminthopsis > Sminthopsis crassicaudata. The sequence goes on along the minus strand of NC_133619.1, from coordinate 16,180,071 downwards.
GATGGGAAAGTAGGTGCCCTAGAAAATTTGTGGTGGCGACCCTGATTTTGATCTGGAAAAAATACTTGCAAACACAATTAGGATATTGACTTTAGGAACCCTCCAAGGAAAGGACTGCATAATAGCCAGAATGAATTTGCCAGGCACAGATCTTACTATGCTAATTCAATAGCTTTTTATTTTTGCATACTAGAAAGTGGATCGAGTAAGGCAGACAACGTTCATCTACATCTTAACAAGGCTTTCATCTTTGCACTGCACACAAGTATGCCTAGAAATGCAGAACAGCATCGTATAAATGATGTTAATATGACAAAGTAGATTACAGATAGGGATCACGTGATTATTATTCTAGAGTATTGCTTCAGACAGATTTTATACATACAGAGGCACACACAAAATATATCTTATGTATGGAGGATGATGTATTTCAGGGTTGAATTCTGCAACCAGACTAAATGAAATACAATACATCTAACATACATTAATCATTTTCAGGAGGTTAATTTCATAGTTTTCAAGTCCCCAGACAACACATGAGAAAATATATGCAACAAAAAAAATTAAGCCCTTAGTTATTACTTTATCTTTGTACTCCAAAATGTAAAAAGGGAAAAAGGGCAATTCCTTCACTGAGTTAATTAAAAGAATTGTTTTTTTCTCTATGAAATAGATAAAAGATCCATATTCCCTTATAAGTAGATATTTTCTTATACACTCATAGCAAGTTTTTTCCCCCAAAGTACTTCTGTGCATTCATGAGACATCTGAGCAGCAAGTGGACAGATGTAGAGGACAGCCTAAGTCAGAAAGACCTGAGCCAACTCCCAGTGCCTCAGGAAACTTCTCTAAATTTTAGGTTAGTTTCTCATCTTATCAGAAAAGGAAGGTTGCCTATAAGTGAAATCACAGAACTGGATTACAAAAATATATATTTAATAAGAAATCCACTGACTTTTGGAAGGACTAGATTTATTATCTGAGGATGACAAGAAGCAATTTTATCCAGGAAAATTGGCCTTGTTTCAAGTTCTGGGGTTCCACCCAGTTCAGGGCCAAGCCGAAGTTTGGTGACGGCACGCCAGGTGAAGTTATGCACAAACCAGGGCAACCTGATGCAGAATTAAGCTACTTGGGCAATGCCTCAGAACTACAAAGGCGCTGCACTGGATGTTTCCCAAGATTCCGTAATGTTTGAATGGAAAAGCTAATGGCTGCAGCTCCTGAAAGAAGCCTAACAAAGCTTCTGGGGGCAGGTGCTATTTGTCTTTGTATTTCCTGGTGCCCGACACAATATCTTGGGTACCAGAGCAAGCACCTCATAAATGGCTGTTGACTGATCTCAGAGATATTTAGAGAAATAATTTGAATGAACAGATAACAATTAGTAGCATCAATTCTCTGAACATATTTCTCTAAATCCTATTTGGTAGATTAACTAATTCCCTCCACCCCCAAACTTTTTAACATTATTATTTTTTTAAAACCAGGACTTATTTTCAAAAATAGTAGAAAGATAAATACAAACCCAAATCAGCTGTGAACCAAAAAAAAAATGAAACTTAATCAAATGTGTCAATACATTTTTACTATGGTAGTTTTAACCTAAATTACAAATACTTGCAAATTATAGAACAACTGTGTTTCATTATGGCCTTTATCTCATTAAATACTTTCACTGATAAGAATACCATTCAATATAACATTAGTAAAATACTGTAACATGGTAGAGAGCTTTTAGTCAAATACTACGTGTCCTTTTGGATTTTAGTTATAGAACAACTGTGTTTCATTATGGCCTTCATATCATTAAATACTTTTGTTGATTAGAATGCAACATGGTAAAGGGCTCTTAGCCAAATATTATGTGTCTTTTTGAATTTACTTGAGGAACTATGTCAGTATGCCTAAAAAAAAGCTGGAATGCTACTAGCAACATCAAGTTTTTCCAGGAGATCTTGACCACTGAATTTTCCTTGTTTTCTTGGCAATACGGAATTCCTTAATGCAGGATAGGGATTTTTATTCGGGTGCCTAGAACTAAGGTAAGAAAGGGCATGTAGCTGAGTTAAATTATAAATTTACTCTCTCCTTAATTCAGTTTAATTTGAATCTATTCCTTCAGATCAAAAGTATTTGCTTTATTTTAAAAGAAGCTACTTTGATAACTCAAACTAAAGTATGTGGGTTTTAATTTTTTTTTTTTAATAAAATGTTTCTAAAACATTAATTTGTATCTAATGCTAGTTTAATTCTAGGGAAGTTCAACTCTATTGGAATTCTATGAGAATAAGCTGCAATTAGGACAATAAAAACTTACTTTTACATAGTCTACTCATGCATAGATATCTTTTCTGTTTCCATGTTGGAAACCAGTGGCTTTAGTTATCAGTTATTTGGATTACCAGAGCTAAAATTTAGGTTCTACTGCTTATGTTTTCAGTTCTCAGGTCAGCAAAGTCTTATTTGAAGACAAGTTTCAGGCACCTACTAGGCAGGATCTCAGGTCTTGGGGGAAACTCACAGAATTACAGTCTCCTGCTAGCGAGCCAGAGGAGTTGATGTCATTGTTCCTCCAAAAAGAGCAGAGTTTCATCATTCTCCATGAGCTTGATGATGGCATTACTTTATACAATATTACAAAAGAGATTAGAAGGCAAAATTTCACATATTGGTCATAAAGTTAAAAACTCCACAACTCTTAATCTTAGTTTTGTAGAATTTTTTTGAGCAGTGACATTTTTTTTTTTTTTTTTTTTTTAAGTAGAGTGAAAGAAACAACAGACCTCTGAACTCCCTGACAACTGGGATCCTAACTCTTCCCTTCATCCCTCCTCATCTTCCTTCTCAGCCTGGAAGTCCTGACTGCCCCTGGACCTACACCATTAGTGACTGGCTGGGGCACTATCCTGGTGCTGACTAGGGCCAAGACCTGCTGCAGCTCCTAAGCCCCAGAGTCCAGCCTTGGCCTCCTCTCCATAGCAGATGCTCTAGGCCTGGGCCACCAGGTCTGCACCAACTCTGTATTAAAGCAGTTTTATTTCTGACTCTACAGACCCTTACCAATCACATGTTTGTGTGTGTTTATATATGTTGTGTATGTATGTA
>NC_133619.1:16156963-16169463 GCF_048593235.1 Sminthopsis crassicaudata | reverse complement strand
CCCTCCATGTGTCTAGGAAGGCCTACTAATAACATACCAAGCTTTTAGACTCTGCAGACAAAATAGGAAGGCCCAGAGACTTTCATTAGTAATATTTAGGCAAGCATGATCACAAATTACAGAAAAATATATATAACAATCACACTTGAGTAGCAGCTAAGATTCATTTTGTACCTTATGGGTGAATAGCAACAATGATCTTATTTTTTTTCTCAAGCTTCTTAGAGAGTCAAACCATTTGCTTTTGTTCACAGTAGAACCATTTTATATTATAAGGCATTACAATTCACTTAACACAGAATAAAATAAGATGGAGCCTGGATATCAGATGAGGTTTCATCATTAAATCAAAACAGTGATGGATTAAGTGACATTTGTTACTAATATAATTAGAAACCTTTCAAAACACATGGCAAATACTTGGGTTATAACTGCCGTATTCATGAAGTCACCATGACATTTCTTTTAAGGAGGGGAAGCACCCTGACAGCTCATAGCCCTGGGAGACTCTTCTCGCTTCCATCACCAAACCTCAAACCCAAGGCCAAAAAGGCCGGGAGCCTTTTCCTTTAGTGACAGGGGAGGATAGTGTAGAGCGCTCGACCTGGAATCAGGAAGGCTTAAAGTGTTTCTAGGAAATGGCTGTCGTGGCAGTGACGTGTTCCTCCAGAAGCACTTCCCCCTTCCCCTCCACCCCAGCCGGCTACAAGCATCATCTTTACAAGGTGCTTTTTATATATTAGGCTAGGAGAAGGCAGTTAGACCATTGCTCTATGCTACAACTGGAAAATGCAGACTTTATCTGATGACAACTCATTGTAAGTACCCCACTGGTACGAACTAATTTAGGAGTGATCTTGGAGACTTTGACTCCCTGGTTCAGTGAAAACTGGCCACGCAATGAAACTTGCATTTGTTCTCCAAGTGAACTGCAAACTAGACCAATATATGATCTTTTACCTGCCTAGTAAAGAAGACGTATGCTCTGTTCACTCAAATGATGGGCGAATTAAACAAAAGCAGTGGCAGCTTGAGGTAAAGGAAAGGAGGGAAAGAAAAAAATCTCTATTTCTTAATAATCAGAGCCATGAACTACATACACCAATACTTTTGCAAGTGAATCAGTTCCTAATAGAAATAGTAGATTGTAAATGGCCTGAAGAACAGCGAAAATAATTAAAGGAGAATTTTATTTGGTCACTAATAAATATAAATCTTTAAAAGAGATATCTAGGGGGCAGCTGGGTGGCACAGTGGATAGAGCACCAGCTTTGAAGTCAGGAGGACTTGAGTTCAAACCTGGTCTCCAAAACTTAACACTTCCTAGCTGTGGGACCCTGTGCAAGTCACTTAATCCTAATTGCCTCAGCAATAAACAAAAAGGACTTCAATTGACTGTACTGCTTATTAGTGTATAATACAATAAAAGAGATATCTAAAGGATTTCCTTGCCCTTCTTCTCAAAAGTACATTTAAAAAATTTTTATTGACAGTACATATGCATAGGTAATTTTTTACAACATTATCCTTTGCAATCCCTTCTGTTTCAATTTTTCTCTTTCCTCCCCCACTCTCTCCCCTCTAGATGGCAGATAGTCTTATACATCCTCATACAGTATTGTTGTTGAAGTGTACAGCGATCTCCTGGTTCTATTCATTTCACTCAGCATCAGTTGATGTAAGTCTCTCCAGGCCTCTCTGTATTCCTCCTGCTGGTCATTTCTTACAGAGCAATAATATTCCATAACCTTCATATACCATAATTTACCCAACCATTCTCCAATGGATGGACATCCATTCATTTTCCTGTTTCTGGCCACTACAAAAAGGGCTGCCACAAACATCCAAAAGTACATTTTTACTATAAAGACTTTTCATAAATACGGCACAACATATACACAAGTAGTTTCTTAGTGTATTAAAAACATATAATAATCAAAAATATAATTAATGCCAAATATTTGTATAAGGGAAATTATGGCATAGAAAGAGGCATTGACCAGACTGGCCTTAACTTTATAAGTTTGTTGAGGTGTCCACTGCTGGATTCTCACCTTAAGTAATAGGATTCTAAGCTTTCTTTTCTATACAGCTCTATACAGATTTCTGCTCTATATCGATTGGGAACTTCATATTCTACACTAAAGATGTTGTCCCCAAAAGAAAGAATCAATCAGGTGCAAAACAAAACAATTACACTTCCTTATAGTTCTAAATCCCAAAGTGCTAGGAAATCCAAGAGAGATCTTAGTTTGAGTGAAATATCCCTGTTCATCAACATAGGCAATGCCAACCCTACTGGCAAAAGTTATCAAGATATTAAAAAGGAAAAAGAATCCTCCCAACTCATCACTACAATGAAAATCCATGGATCCAACAACATTAAATGTATTTTATTGTGCTACGACAAAGAGAATTGTCTCATCTGTTCTGCTCTCATGCTACAGGATGGATTTTTTTGTAAAGGTTAATATCCAGAATTATAGCCAACATGAATGAAAAAATTAACTTTTACCTGCTATGTGACCCTTCTCTTTAAGAACTAGTGGGAGCTATGAGGCCATCTGTCTACTCAACAAGTACACACACAGAGACACCCATAGTGTGTGTATATGCATTTATAGAGATTTGGATGCCCATAAATTGTACCAGCTAGCTCCAATCCAAGAACTAGGAAGGCCGAGGCCTTAAACATCTTTGCACTGATGTGAACCCCCTTAACTCCTCAGACCAGTCCTGGGGCCCCCCAGGACCAATGTTTCAGATTGTCTAGGCAATACATGTTATGAAGCAAGGGCAGCGGATGACAGAGACCAAAGAAAACCCAGACTACCCTGGCATTTCCATTGGCTCTGGTTGGAGACATGGGGAGATATAGTTGGCAGAGGCTTGGCTTCAGTGCTCACTGGGGACCTGTTGCTTGTCCCCCCTCCTCACTTCCCCGAGTCTCATTTGTAAAAATAGGGATCATGGTACTTGGAGTCTTTCCCTTAGAGGGTGGGTGTGAGGGTCAGACGGGATCACCCTGAAGACCGACACCAGTTACAGCTGCTGTTTAACAATCAGAGGGATGGGACAGAAGAGTCTGGACTCAAACTGTGCCATTTGCCTTGGCGAGCAGAGTCCAAGTGAAGTTAGGCAGCCTGAGGGAGGTGGGAGATGGGGAGGGGGGGCAGGATTCCTGGTTTCCTCCAGCTCTTTCCTAGAGTTCTGAACTGGCTTCTGCTTCCAAAGAGATCAATTCATGTGCTTATGCTACAAAATCCAATTCTCCTCTGAATCCTTGGTGTAGGATCATCAACAAGATTGTATTTTTCTCCCTAAAGTTTTTTCCTTTTAACATTTCCTTAGGAACTATGAGAAAATAAAACAAGACCCTCAAACACAAAGAAATGCGTTTATTGAGAACACTGACATGTCAAAGCTTAAAGCCTAGTCAGAAAGTCTATCCAGCAAAATCTTTAGTATTCTCCTAAAGTGTCCAAGGCACAGGGCAAGGTCCCAGGAACACAAAAATAAGGCTAAACAGTCAATGTTTTGACTGCAATATCTAAGCTGATTGGCAAAGCCCAGCACTGAGATCAAATGTGCACGGCCCTCACGCAGGAACAACATTTCCTTCTATGAGTCTCATTAGTGGACTACTATTTCCTATACTATTTATAATTGGCTTGATTACAGCACTAAATATTATCTAAAAAAATCTGGTGACAAGGGGAATTTGGGCAAGTTAACTAGAAATGGTTCCACAGGCATATTCTGTCCTAATAAAACTGATCTCTCACGGAGACAAATGATAAAGGAGAGAACACCACGGAAAACATCGTCGCTATTGGAGAGAATTCAAAGGTCCAAGAAATCATGGTGTTTACCAACTTAGACTCAGAAAAGATCAGTATATCTAGGAACCAAAAGATGGTTAAAGTATAACTAGGAATTGCCCTAAATGCCTATGTTTCAAGTCAGAGGAATCAAACAATCCATAGAATTGACAAAGAAGACATAAGTAAACTAACAAAATTCACTGACATTTAACCTTGTATGACATTTACCTTTCATTATTGGCTTCGCGTAATATAATCAATAATTAACACTTAACCATAAAAATCTTACTCAAATATTAAATGTCAAATGTAGTAACACATAAAGGTCAATAAGTCAGACACATGAGGACTATGTTGACCTAAGAAAAATATGATCATGATATAGTATAAAAGTAAAGCCTGAAGGAGCCTGAGAGAAGGGGGAGCATCACTTCCATTAGTTCCTCACTCAAACTACCCCATGACTCCTGTCTTCCTTTGACGCCGACCCTATTCCTCCTGCTCAGCCCCATGGACCCTTGAAGAGGCTGGATCCCTACAGTTTTCCAGTCACTGGAAGTCTTTGAGACTGGATGATAGAGCCCAGAGCTACCTTTGTATGTGAAGCAGGTATGGGTTAGACAGCATTTAGTTGTAAAAAGAGAAGAGATGTGCTATCTCTAGAATCTCTGGGAAAGAGCCTTTGGGACACCATCTCTAACTATGGACCAACCTCCATGGCCATGGCTACCAAAAGTCACTGTTGGGTCAAGACGTGAGCCCAGTGACCAACTCTATCAGACACAGCAAGGGTCCAGTGGAAAAGATGCTGGTTTGGAGTGAGAGCCTCTGGTTTTTAACTCACTGTCTTCTTTAGTATTCTTTGTGATGGACTTGGACTACCTGGCTTCTAATGTCTTTGATGAGTTGCAATCATTTTATATGTGTCCAACTCTGTTGCTCCATTTGGGATTTTCTTGTCAGAGATACTAGAGGGATTTGTTATTTCCTTCTGCAGATCATTTTGCAGAAGAGGAAATTGTTGTTTTCCCAACAAGGTTAAATGGCTTCTCAGGGTCACACACAGTTAAGTGTCTGAAGCTACATCTGAAGATGTCCTCTTGACTGCAAGCCTGGCACTCTCCAGGATACACACCCTAGCGACCTTTTTAGTTTTTACCTTCTTTAAATCTATGATTCTTCTTATAATTAGGGAAAGAAATATTTCCTTTAAAAAAATCCTAATGACCTTTTAAGAGGCTATTGGGAGCAAAGTTCTCAGTGAGGGATTGAAGAGATCAAACAAAGAATTGAAATGGTCAAAGAGCTACTAGGGATGGCAAAACAACTTCTACATAAATAAGGAGAGTTGAAGAAAAACCAAAGAAAGTAACAACAAGAAAATTGCGGCATGAATTTCAAGGAAAACTTCAAGCAGAAGGTATTCTTCCTCCATTTTTGAAGGAAAGGCTGCTCTGCAGGCATAGAAAATGGCTCAGGCATATAGAGAGCGAGAGCCTATGAAGTGAGGATGAGCTACAGCTAATCTATTCAACTGCTCCAAGGGGAAAGAAACTGAGGATCAGAGATGTAGAATCAGGGAGTTTCTCAGGGGCTTAATCTCATAATTAGCACTACTGCCTCAATGGCAAAAAGACATCTCCTTTCTTGGAATCAGGGCCCAACACTGCCATATGTAGATTATCAAACCGGCCATCTTTACATCCTCCAACTCTGTACAACATGAAGGGTTTGAGCTCTGCTCATGTCACAGCTCACTCTTAGCAAAGATGGCTCAGATGGCTGCAGGGGCTTCTCTAGAATGGCTCTGGATCTCTCCCTTTGCGGCTGGGATGTCCTGTGCACACATTGTCCCTGCCCACCTCCATCACAGGCTCTACCATGACTTGCCACTGCCCTGCATGGGATGGAGGAGAACCATCTGCCAGAGATGCAAGAGTGTTTGCTTGGAGGGAATCTGGCGCCAACAGGTATCTGCCATGCCACCCTGGCCCACTGAATTCACTTCTTGGAGACTTGGTTTTCTCAATGAATATAAATGTTTATTGACCGAGATGTTAAAAGAGGAGGATAATCCCTGAACCATCATATAGCAAAGAACACCAAGCTCTAAATGTGATGTTGGATAACTGAGTTATTGTAAATTAATAAAGGTGCTCTAATCACTATTAGAACTTTACCATAGTGCATTTGCTGAGTCTACGGATCGCCTTATAATGTAGTTTTTCAGTTACTCAGATCAAATTTAAATTAGATCCTTTTAAAAATGAAATTTGCTTTTAAGTAATGTTATGTTGAAGTTCGAATATAAGGTATAGTGGGAAAAATGCTGATATGGAATCAGGAAATCTGGGTTTGAATTCTGGCTTTGACACCTGTGCAACCTTAACTAATTGACTTCAACATGTGAAGCCTCAATATCCAAATCTGTAAAATGGGAATACTTTTTGAAATGCTGATCATACAGAGTTCTTACTGATAGCTTAAAATGTGGAGTTAATATTAAATTTCTTAATAATCAAAATACAATTAATCTAACCAATTAGCCAGGTTTCCATGACCTATTAAGAGTTCATGCTTATGTATACATATACTGTATTTAATTTATACTTTAACATATTTAACATGTATTGGTCAACCTGCCATCTTGGGGGGGGGGGAAGGAGGGGAAAAATTGGAACAAAAGATTTGGCAATTGTCAATGCTTGTAAAATTACCCATACATATATCTGGTAAATAAAAACTATAATTAATAAAAAATGAAGAGTTCATGATTAGGAAAAAGATGAAGAGATGTTAGGATTACTAAGTGAGAACTGAGGTTGTCTGGACAGTGACAAGGTGAGAATTCAGGTTGGACAATTACAAGGTGAGAACTCAGGTTGACTTGATGGAAGGAGCAGGCTCATTGGCTGAGGTGGTTCTTCCCAGAAGCCCTTGCATTATCCCACGCCCATTCTCTGGGAGAATAAAAGAGAGGACTCCCAGAGATAAGAAGAAGACTCTGAATTGCATCAGGCTTGACGGGGCTCTCTGCAGGAAGGGAAGTCACTTCTTTGGACAAGAGTTAACAGCAACTGCCTGGAGACAACGGTTCGTTACAGGAAGAAGAATCTGTTGGAGAGATTTGAGTAGACACAGCAGATCTCTTCCCAGAGAGCGATCCAGCAGCTTCTGGAGACGACAGCTCGTTACAAAGAATCTTAGAAAAAAATATTCATTTAAAACCAAGTTCCAGTGCATTTTCTTTAGTCAGTGTACATTTTTTTTATCCCAGTATCCTAAACTTAGATCTACATGATTATATACAATGGTATTTAATATTTAAAATAACTCAAGATATTATGGCTTCAGAATCACTAAATCTTTCATTATATTCACTTTACTGAGTATATTATGCCTAAATTCATTTTTGATGCTCACAGCAATTTGCTGAGCTATATCCTAAATATAGGACAAATATATCTCTATTTAAAGATAAGGAAATTGAGGATAAGAAGGGTCAAGTGACTTGGCTGAGGTCACCTGGCCAGGACGCATAGCAGGCAGGATTCAAGGTCAGTTCTTTCTGACTTTAAACCCAGCATCCAATTCTGTTCACCACAATTTACTGTCTTTTGTTAGGAAAGAAAATAGTTGAATGTTTTAAAGAAAATTTCCAAACATTATTGTCTCAGTATCAATGATTATTCTGTTTTATTTTATTGTGCATCAGTTCATACTACCTGGATTCTCTAAAATCATCTTATTGGTCATTTCTTAAAGCATTTTCCATTTTATTTATATGCCATAATTTGTTCAATTACCTCACTCCCCCAAGAGACGAGTCTTTTTTGATTCTATATATCTTTTTAAATATACCTTTTTATATGTCTTTTTTTAAATTCTATATCTTTTCTTTTCTTTTATTATACTTCAGGATTAGGAAGTGTTTTACTTGTGATTATTTCATCCTAAACTCTCATTTCTCAACACCACGTCCCATCCTTCCCCTTTGATTCTTTTTTCATAATATCCATATCTAATAGTTAAATTTTTTGCCACGGTATCTCATAAAATAGATGATTTAATAAACTAGATAATATAATAATTAAAAACCTCCATCTTTTATACTATAATAATAAGAAATGCTTCAAAATGGCTGATAATGTAGGAGTTTAATGAGTTTGATTAAATAAAATATCAAGGCAACCATGGGTCATTCAATCAACTGTTCTGAAGCAAAACTCTTCTGGGGTTTCTGTTGAGGCATTTGTCTGGGACTAATTAACACAAAGATGAGAAGGAAGACAGGGAAAAGGAGGAGGAGGAAGAGGAGGAAGAGGAAAGACTCATCCCTTTGATTCTATCTAAGCAAAAAAGTTTCACTAGGTGGCGCAACAAGAATAATTTACCTTCAAATTTCCCTTACCATCCCAAGTTGCTGGAATGTGACGAATGGGAGGACACATGACAAAGCACTGACTAATTATCTGTGTCTGTAGAATCCTTAACTCAACAGAAACTTTTCTGTATTACAGACTATACAGTCATAAAATTATTTTAGATGTTATTTCTTGTTACCTTTGATTTCTTGAGCCAATAGAATAATAACGAATCATCCATTATCCATTAGGATTTTAGGATAATAGATGATGTTATTATTCAAGTGGCTCAAGAAAGCAAAGCTAATGCCTTACATAAAACATTTATATTCATAAACAAATAGAACAAATCATCACCTTATTGATGATAACTACCTCAAAAAATCTTCCAGGAAAGTGAAAAATATTTGAGGAGATGTCACTTTTGCACAGAACTGAAACAAATGTTTTGTAATGGGCAATATTTATCAAGTTATGTAGTTATCAACATTATGTAATAGAAAGGGTACTAAACTAGAAGGTTATTCAGGGAAATGGATTCTGGCCTTAACTCTGGCACTAAATAGCTATGTGTCTTTTAAAATGTTGCTTCATCTCTGAGTCTGTTTCTTCATTTGTGGGAGTTGGTTAAAATCATTTTCAGGCATAAAATGCTATGAGTTCTATAAAACTAGAATAGTATTTTGCAAAATGGCGAGTACAATTAGTTTAAATACATACAATATTTTTCAGGACAATATTTAAATCTATGTTCTGGTCCGGCTGTGGTCAAACAACAAAGAATAACATCCTCAATAGTTCACAGTAATAACACATTAGATAAAATACTTAATGGTAAATGTAATTAAGGTCATTAATCTACTTGGCAAGGACTATGTCTAGCTATGGTGGTGATTTTTATTGATGAGGTAGATATGAGAAAATTATTTAGGACTAGGTATTTATATTCTTAGTCATTTTTTCATTTAATTCATTTGCTAAAAAAATTAATAAGTACCTACTGCTTGCAGACAAGAAATAAAAGTTTAGATAAGATGGAAGGAAGCTTGAAATCGAGGGAAGGGATAAGATATAAAAAAATAAATGATTATAATAGTATTATTTGAAAAGGCCTCAGAGGACTTCAAAATAGCACAATGTGAAGCTGGAGGAAGGTAGTTGACTGTGAGGGAGTTTCTAGCATTTAAGAAGGCAGAGGAGTTCAGTGGGAAGGAGGAAAGTCATTCCTGTGAATGGCGTGGGAAGGTCTGGAACATTCAAGGCACAGAGAATACTATAGTTTGGCAGGGTTAAACAGAATTTATGGGGGGAAAATCATACGAGATAGGGGATAACTCAAAAAGGGAAGGTATGATGACATAAGGTTGTGAAGATCTCTTCCACCAGGCAAAGAAGTCTGAACTTTATTGAGAAGGCAATACAAAGTCACTAAGGATTTTTAAGCAGACACATCTGAGTCTAGGCAAAATAACAGCTCATATGGATCCTGTACGATGGCACCAGAATGAGAAAAGAAAGTACAGGTTGGATGTGTGAGATGTTGGGGAACTGACACCAACAGAACATGGTGAGTCAATGTATACTATATGGCAGAACAAGAAAAATGGAAAAATAAATCTAAGATCTTAAACATAGGAAATAAGGTGAGTGACAATATCGTAAACACAAATAAGTCAAAATGGAAGGAATATTTTTGGGGAAAGACCTGAAGTTTGGCTTTGAACACAAGATGTTCGTGGGTCATATAAGTGAAGATTTCCTATAAACAATGAGAGATGTAGATTTGGAACTTGGATAAGAAGAGGAGGCTGGAGATAGAGTTGGGGATTATCTGCCTAGAGGAAAAGGTAAAGCTCTGGGAATGAACGAGATTGTTAAGAAAGAAAGAGAGAGAAGGGCAGGAGCCAAGTGCATCTTCTAAGGCTGTCCAAAAGTATCTAGCAAAGGAGTCAAAAAGGAGAAGCTACATAAGATGCTCAGGAAGGCAGTAGAGTATTTCTGAAATCAAGGGAGAAGTGAGTAACTAGGGGAAAGTGCGTTGCTCACAGGAGCAAACAAAGCTGAGAGCTAATAAATAAGGGGTGATGTTTGCATTCCATTTTAAAATGTACTGAATAACTTGCTGAATAAACAGTCAAGTCATGTTCCATGTCACACTGGGTCTCTAAATTCTCTCATTCTTATTTTTCAGATGAGGAAAATGAGGCAGAAAACTGAGTGATTTGAACTTGGTCACCCAACCAGGAAGCAGTAGAGGCACCAATGGCTGACATGTCCACCACCTTTCCCTTCTGACATGCAGCTTCTCTAGTCAAGCAGAATGAAAACCAGTGAAAAAGTGTCTTGCTTCTGGTTGGCAGCAAGGTCTGAGAAACCTGGCAGATAATAGCTTTGGCAAGGTGGTCAGGGAGAAGCCCTTCTGCAAGGGACTGACGAGGGGAGGGGGAATGAGGAAGCATGATCCTCAGAGAAGATACTTTTCTGTCCCTAGTTTAACAAGGAAGAAGCAAGCCATTCAATCAATAAATGTTTAAGTTCCTACTCTGCGCCGAGCACTGTGCTAAGCTACAGGGGGATAAAGAAAAGCTTTTTCTCAGAGAGCATCCAGTCCAATGGGGGAGATAACATTTAGCAGCTGTGTGTGCATAACCCATACACAGAACAAACTGGAGAGAATCAGCAGAGGAAGGTACTAGAAGAAGGATTTGCAAAAAGCTCCTTAGACAAAGTGGATTTTAGTTGGGATCTGAAGGAAGTCAAAAGAGGATTCCCTTGAGGAGGGTGAAAATTCTAGAATTGGGATAATGAATGAAAATGTCTGAAGTTGGGAGACGGAATGCCTTGTGTGAGGATTACCTGCGGGGTGGCAGGGGGCTGGATGGTGTGAGAAGCCCAGAAAGGGAGCATTGGGCCAGGGTATGCAGGGACTCAAATCAAGCAGACATCTGACCCTCAGGCTGACAGCGAGCCCATGGAGTTTGCTGAGTAGGGAGAGAGGGGTAACATGGCCAGAAGTTTGCTTTGTATAAAGATCATGCAGTCTGAGATGCCCAATGGGCAGATAGATCAACAAAGAAGGCAGGGCCGGGGAAGAAACGAGGATCATCAGAATGAATCCATGGGAATCGATGAGCTCAATATATCAAATAGCAGAGAGGAAGAGAAGAGGGCCCCCTGGGGGACCAGTGCTTAGTGGGAATGACCAATCAGAGGTAGGGATGGTGACCAACAGTGTTCAGGGCTGCAGAAAGATCAAGAAGGATAAGGACTGGGAAAAGGCCACGAGATTTGGCAATTCAGAGACTGTTAGCAATTCTGGAGAGTAAGCTTTCATCCAGGGCCATCTCCAGTGGTTTTAGTCTCTCTCCAATGGACCAAGAGGGCTCTAGAGGGGAAAGCGAGGCAGGTGACCTTGCCCAGCCCTCCCTCCTTCCCTTATATCCGATTCACTCGCATGTCATGGTATCACCTCCCACATGTCATAGTCCTCTTGGAGATCGAAGGGCAAACAAATTTTTAGTTGAAAGATGAGATAATAAACCAGACAGCAGAGCGAGAGGAAAGAGGGCAGCTGAAACAAGGAAGGACAGATAAGTGGGGGATAACAGAAGATGGGATAAAATAGTCCCTCTTGCCTGTGGAAGGACTTGTCTCGGTAAGTCCAAAGGCCGCCTCTTCACGGGGGACAAAGTCAAGGCAAGGGAATGGCAGAAAACATGCAGGAAATGGGAGGTGGGAAGAGGGGAGAAAAGGGAGCATTGGGCACATAGCATCAGGTGTTACAGGGAGTCTGAGGAGGGGTGAAAGGCTTAGAAAAGCCACAATGGTGACTGAGAGCCCAACTGATGTTCTGTAATGTGTAAATCTATACTGGACCCGGTGGAAGGTGGGAGCAGACAATAAGTTAAGGGATGATATTTTTAGGAAAAACTGAACATGATTTATACAATGAGAATATTTTAGTGGACTTATGATGAAACATGCTATTGACCTCCTAAGAGAACGAGTCAAATATTTTGTTGGACATGGCCAGTGTGGAAAAAAAAACACTAACAATAGCAAAAACAACCAGCCTCAAACTCCCAAACAATAACTATCTGTCCTGGGCCCTGTTCTCATTTCATGCTATGCTGTCTCACATGGCAACCTCATCATCTCCCATGGGTTTAATTATCATCTTTATGCAGATGACCCACAGAGCTATATATTCAGCCCAAGCGGCTCTCCTGAGATCCAGTTCTGCATTGCTAATTGCCTTGTGGACACCTCAAACCAAGAAGTCTGGAGACATCTCAAACTATCCAGAACCGAA
>NC_133619.1:16094463-16151963 GCF_048593235.1 Sminthopsis crassicaudata | reverse complement strand
CATTTCTATCTTTACCACATCTCTCAAAGACATTTCCTTCTCTCTACCTGCACAACCTGCTGATTGATTAAATAATAGATCAAAGAAAAATTTTATATCTCAAGAAACTTTTTTTGAGAGGCTGTACTCCTAAGCTCCTAAAAATATTAGAGAATGCAACATACTAAGGTGGTAAAGACAGAGTCCATGAGTAAAACTGAATAATCAGGTCATACATAAAGCCTAAATCTGTGTTTTCTCCACTTTTCTAGATGTTGATTTGTCCCCATCTTGTTCTCCTTGCACATATTCTCAAATACACTATTCAAATAATTGAGGATAATTATCAATTTCCTCTCTATTTCCTGGGTTTCTCCTCTGCAAGTTAAGCATCCTCACTTCCTTCAACAGATACTCCAAAGGCATGTGGGGAGGGCTTCATCATCCTGGTCACTCTTGGCTGAGTGCTCTCTATTTCATCAGTGTCCTTTCTAAAATGTAGCACCAGGGCTGAGACTATCCCGTCAGCAGTGTTCTCATTAGGTCATTGTCCAGGGGGAATGCCTCATAGGAAATGACAAAAATCTTCTGAATAACACTAAAAGTATGACAACCTTCACCATGTTGACTCACAAAGAAGTTGCAGTTTTCTAAAACCTAATTTTTTCCCCCAAATGAACTGTCATCCAGCCCTGATTCTTCCCATTTTTATACCTGTGCAAGTGATTTTTGGAACTCTAAATTCCTAGAGATAGTTTTTTCTTCCATGTTGTGAACAAGTGGGAAAATTTCTAATTAGTAAAGTATAAGTTCCAGGGAAGTAAGGTGCCACAGGATGGTGAGATGATCAGTATATTGGAAAGCAGAGACAGAAGGCTCTTCAACTGGTTGTGCCACTTGCTTCCTGAGGGAACTGGGTCTTTCAGATGCTTTATGCCTAATCCCTCTTGGTTCAAAGATGGATAATAAAATCAACATTACTATTGCTATAATAGGTGAGTAACACTATATAGTCTATGTTTTCATTCAGCTATCTTATATTGCAGAAAGTGCCCTTTCCTGGTTGGTCATCACTCTAAATCAACTGAATCCATTGATTTCAGCTCAATTTTTCCTATGTTTCATTGGAACTCCTTACATATTATTAATAAATTATGCTTCTAATTAATACTTAGCTATTTCCTCCAAAATTACTTCAGATATGTTTTGTATTTGATTTTTTCTGGATACTTGCTACTTATTCCCATTAAAATGTAAACTCTTTGAAGGCAAGGGAAATTTAATTTTTATCTTTTTACCCTCAGTATCTAGAACATAGGAGGTATTTAATTTATTAATTCAATTGGTTAATTATTTGAACAGAATGAAATTAGCAAAATGAGTTAGACTGATTGATCTCACATAGGCAAGCAGAGCAGTGATCACACCTCTCCTTAGAAGACCTGAAAACTTTAAAAATCTTCAGAAGTAGTTCTAAAAATAACAACATGAAAAGTCTGGAAGTGTCCCTCCAATCCTGAAGCATGGAGAGTTATTATAGTGACAGGGACGATCAAAATACAAACTCAGAAAAAGATTTTTAAAAGGCAAAACAGCTACATTCAAAGACTCAAAGCAAAATGTGAATTAGTTTCAGGTAAAAAAAAATTCCTGAAAGAGTTCAGAAAGAATTTTAAAAGCCAAATAAAGAAAGCAGAGGAAAAATTGGGAAAAAGAAATGAGAACAATGTAAGAAAACCATGCAAAAAGAGTCAACAGTTTGGTTGGTCCAAAAAATACTGAAGAAAAAGAACAATTTATAAAACAGAATAGGCCAAATGGTAAAACAGGCACAAAAATACACTGAAGAAAAAAACTATTTAAAAAGCAGAATTGACCAAAATGGAAAAAGAGGTACAAAAATTAATGGGAGAAAAGAACTCCTTAAAAAGTAAAATTGCCCAAATGGAAAAAGAAGTACTCACTGAAGAAAATAATTCTTTAAAAATTAAAATTGAGCAAATGGAAGCTAATGGCTCTACTAAACATCAAGAAAAAAACAAAATCTAAAGAATGATAAAATAGAAGAAATTATTAAAATTTTCATACCTGAAAACTGAACCAGGAAAGATAATTTAAGAATTATTTGACTATGTTAAAGTGATGATCAAAAAGTCAAGATATCCTGTTTCAAGAAATTATCAAGGAAACCTGGAATGATATCCTAGAACTAGAGTGTAGAATAGAAACTGAAAGAATACACCAATCAATTCCTGAAAGAAATCCCTAAATGAAAACTCCAAGTAATACTATAATCAAATTCCAGAGTTCCCAGATCAAAGAGAAAATACTGCAAGCAAGCAGAAAGAAAGTGTTCAAATATCACGAAGTCACAGTCAGAATAACACAAGATTTAGCAGTTTCTAAGTTAAATGACAGGTGGGATTGGAATGTGCTATTCCAGAAGGCAAAAGAGCTAGGATTACAACCGAGAATCATCTATTCAGAGACATTTAATGAAACTGAGGACTTTCAAGCATTCCTGAAGAAAGGACCAGAGTTGATCAGAAAATCTGATGTTCAAATAAAAGACTCATGAGAAGAATGAAAAGGTAAATAGAAAAGAAAAACCATAAGGGATTCAATAAGGTTAAATTGTTTATACTCCTACATAGGAAGATGATATTTGTACTTACTAAGAACTTGATCATTATTAGGGCAGTTAGAAGAACTGTATATAGACAGAGGGCATGGGTATGAGTTGGCTATAATAAGATGCTATTTAAAAAGAATTAAGAGGTGAGAGAGAAGGGGGTGGGAGAAATAGAATGGGGCAAATTAGCTCAAATATAATAAGTGTGAAAGTGTTTTTGCAGTGGAGGGGAAAAGGGTAGCAGTCTTGAATCTTACTCTCATCAGAATTGGCTTAAAGAGGGAATAATATACAACTAAATAAAAGGGGATGGGGGCAAGAGAAAGTGTATGTGTATGGTGTATGTGTATGGCTGATAGAAGGGAAAGCAAATAAAAGAAAACAGTCAGGCGGGACAGGTGAAACAGGAGAGAGGGAAAAGGATAAAGAGGCAAAGGGAAGGGAAGGGAGAAAATAGGACAGAGGGAAATACACAGTATCATAACTGTGAATATGAATGGGATGAACTCACACAGAAAACAGAAGCAGAAAACAGAATGAATTAAAAATACTAGCAACTGAGAGATACACAGAGAGAACAAAGAGGTAAGAGCAGAATTTATTATGCTTCAGCTAAAGTAAAAAAAAAAAAAAAGTAGGGGTAGCAATCTTGATCTGAGAAAAAGCAAAAGCAAAAATAAATCTAACTAAAAGAGATAAATAGGGAAACTAGATTTTGCTGAAAGATCCCACAATCAAATAATGTCAATACTAAACATAATATGCATCAAATGACATAACAGCCAAATTCTTAAAGGAAAAGTTAAAATGAGTTTTAGGAGAAACTGTTCCATTAGGGAAACTCAATTTTCCCCTCTCAAAAATAAATAGATAAATTTCCCCAAGTCAAAAATAAATAAGAAAGTGGTTTAAAAGATAATTTTAGAAAAGTTAGAGTTGAAAGAAATCTGGATATAAATTGAATGGGAATGAAAGGAATACACCTTTTTCTCAGTGGCAACTGATCATGTATTGGAGCATATAAATCTTAACCAAATGTTGAAAAGCAGAAATATTAAATACATCCTTTCTAGATAATAATGTAAAAAAAAATTACACTCGATAGAAGACTGGTAAACATAATTAAAATTAATTAGAAACTAAATAATCTAATACTAAAGAATGTGTAAGTCAAAGAATAAATCACAGAAACAATCAATAATTCATTAAAGTGAATGACAACAATAAGACAACATATCAAAATTTGTGGAATGCAGCCACAGAAGTACTTTGGTGAAAATGTAAATCTCTAAATGTTTATATAACTTAAACAGAGAAAAAGCCAATCAATGAATGGGGCATGCAACTAAAAAAAAAAAAAAAAAAAAAAAAAAAAAAATCTCAAATTAAACACTAGGATAGAAATCCTGAAAAATCAAAGGAGAGAATAATAAAATTGAAAGTAAGAAAGTCATTTTATTAATAAATAAAACGAGGAACTGATTTTTTGGGGAAAAACAATAAAATAGATATACTATTGGTTAATTTGATTTAAATAAAGGAAAAAAACCAAATTATTATTATCAAAAATGAATAGGGTGATTTCATCACCAACGAAGAGAAAACTAAAGTAATTATTAGGAACTATTTTGCCCAATTAGATAAGAAATCTAATAATCTAAATAACATTCATGAGTATTTACTCCCCATTTCCTCTCCCTCCCCCACTAAATTAATTGCCCAGATTAACATAAGAGGAAATGGAACACTTGGGTAATCTTATCTTAGAAAAAGAAACTGAACAAGCCATCAATGAGCTACCCCAGAAAAATTTCCAGCATCAAATGGATTTATAATCAAATTCTATCAAATAACAAAATAACAATTAATTCCAACAAAATACAAAGTAGTTGAAAAATTGGCAAAGAATGAATCCCATCAAATGTGATGTTCATACCTGAAACAGAAAAAGCAAAAACAAGAGAAAGAAAATTGTAGACCAATTTCCTTAGTGAATTTTGATTAAAAAATTTCTAAATACAATACTAATAGATTACAGCAATATATAACAAAGATCATACCCAATGATCAAATGAGATTTATACCAGAAATGCAAGACTCGTTCAATATTTGGAAAGCTATCAGCATAACTGACCAAAATCAATAACAAAACTAACAAATATCATATGATTATCTTAATAGATGCTGAAAAAACTTTTCACAAGGTACAACATTCATTCATAGGAATGCACAGGAATAAATAGGGCTCTCCTTAAAATGATAAATAGTATTTACGTAAAAGCATCAGCAAGCATCTGTAATGGGGATAGCTAGTATCCTTCTCAGGATGACCAGGAGAAAATAAGGATGCTTATTATCACTATTAATATTCAATACTATTCTAGAAATCCTAATTATAGCATTAAAAAATAAAAATAAATTAAAAGAATTAGAATAGGAAATGAGAAAACAAAACTATCATTCTTTGCAGATGATATGATGGTATACTTAGAGAATCAACTAAAATTAGCTGAAATAATTAACAACTTTAGCAAAGTGGCAAGATATAAAATAAGCCCACATAAATAACTAGAATTTCTATATATTACCAAGTTAGTCCAGCAGAAAGACAAAGAAAAATTCCAATTAAATTAACTGTAGACAATATAAAATACTTGGGAATCTATCTGCCAACATAAACCAAATACAATAACAAAATCCTTTTCATAGAAATAATGTCAGATTTAGACAATATTAATTGTTCATGGGTAGGATAAGACAATACAATAAAAATGACAATTCTATCTAAATTAATTAATTTAGTGCCACATTAATCAAACTACCAAAAATATTTTGTAGAACCAGAAAAAATAATAAAATTCATCTGAAAGAACAAAAGGTCATGAACACCAAGAGAATCAAGGAAAATAATATGTGAAGAAACTTGATTTAGTTGTACCAAATGTCAAACCACATTGCAAAGTGATAATCATCAAAACAAGTGGTACTGGTTAAGAAAAGAGAAATATGGATTAGTAAAATAGATTAGGCACACAATACACAGTAGTAAAGGAACAAAATAATTTAGTGTTTGGTAAACTCAAAGATGCAAGCTTTTGGGATAAGACCTCAGTATTGACAGGAAAATTGGAAAGCAGTCTGACAGAAATTAGTACAAAACCAATAGTTTGGCTGAAATTAGGTAACATCATAAATTCAGATAAGGTCAAAATGTACAAATAGGTACAAAGGGTGATATTATAAGTAAATTAGGAGAGCATGGCAAAACATATCCGTCAGTTTTATGGATAAGGGGAGAGCTTATGGAAAAACTAGAAAAAGAGGAGATTAAGGATAATTAAAGTAGATAATTTTAATTACATGAAATTAAAAAGCTTTTACATGGACAAAATGAATAGAACCAAAATTAGGATGAAAACAGGAAACTATGACAAAGTTTTTTTTCAACTTTTTCTGTTTTTTCATTTTTCAAATATATAGGGAACTGAGCCAAATTTATAAGAGCCATTTCTCAATTGATAAATGGTCAAAGGATATGAAAAGGCAGTTTTCAGAAAAAGACATCAAAGCTATCAATAGTCATATAAAAATGCTCTACACCAGTACTTATCAGGGAAAAAAATTAAAATAATTTTGAACTCTAACTTTATATCTGTCAGATTGGCTATCATGATAGAAAAGGAAAATGACAAATGCTGGAGGAGTTGTGGAAAAATTAGGACAATAAAGTAGTTTCCCGGAGTTGTGTACTAGTTCAACCCTTCTTAAGAACAATTTGGAACTACATCCAAAGGGATATAAAACTGTACCTACTCTTTGACCCAGCCATACCACTACTAGAGCTGTATCCCAAAGAGATCAAAGAAAAGGGAAAAAGATCTATTTATACAAAAATATATATAGTAGCTCTTTTTGCGATGACAAAGTAGAAATTGAGGAAATGTCCATAAATTAGAAAATGGTTAAACAAGTTGTTATAGCGATAGAATACTATATTTTGCTATAAGAAATGGTAAGTGGGATTGTTTCAGGGAAAAAAAAAAAACATTGCAGAAGACTTATAAGAATCAATGCAAAGTGTTGTGAACTAAACCAGAAGAACACTGTACACAGAAATAACAATATTGTGATGTAGGTCAACTGTGAAAGACTTGGCTACATTGATCAAGACAACGATCCAGGATAATTCCAAAAGATGATGAAAAATGCCTTCCAGCTCCAGAGAGAATTGATGAATTCTGAATGCAGATTAAAGCATACTTGTTTTTACTATCATTATTTTTACTGTTTTATTTTGTTTGTGTTTTCTTTTTTCAGCATGGCTATTATGGAATATGTTTACATGACTATACTTATATAATAGAAATAAAATTGCTTGCCTTCTCAAGGAATAGGAAAGGAGAGAAAGCACTTCAAAATTCAAAATTAAATGATTCTTAAGGTTTTGTTGTTTTTTTTAACATGTAATTGGTAAATATCTAACAAAACAATTAATAATAATAACAACAAAGAAGTAATGAAGGTCCCCAGCAAACTGGGTGGAGTAACCCTTCTGTGAAAGACCAATGAGAGGATAGTCAGTCAAGGAACATCTATTAAGCACTCATTTTTGTCTCAGGCCTTGGGCTAAGTCTCAGAGAGATTTTTTTTATTTTTTAAGGTAGAGATGGATTGCAATCTGTACCAATGGAGAGAGTATACACCTCACAGTGATCACAGATCTATTGAAACATAAAAAGCAGGAGTGATTCAAAATTACTGTCATTTTTAAGTGTATAGATATAAATTTTTCTTTCCAAAGACATGTGCTTTTAGGAGGATGGCCTATATTCTGACCAATATGTCTAAAGTTCAAGCCAGCAGCCAACAGACCAGCAGCCTAGAGGGTTCTGACATGAAGTTAAGACTCAAAGTGAATTCTAAAGGTCAGCATTTTAATAGGAGTTCATATAAAAGATAGGAGTTAGAATAAGCTGTTAAAAGAACAGTCAGGTCAGGATTAGAGAGGAAGTATATACATCAGTAATTGAGGAATTCACAGAAACATAGATCTTAAGAGCTGGAAGGGACATCAAGCGACATTTGGTCCAGGCTCCCTGCCTTTAGGTAGGTAAGGTATTATTATCACTCTTTTACAGAAGATGTAACTGAAGGTCAAAGAGGTTAAGTGATGTGTATAAGATCACAAAGCAAGTAAGTGGTGAAACAGAAACCAGAAACTAGGTCTCCTTCTTCTTCCAAAAAAGTCTTTCTAAAAGGAATTGTTTCAAGTTTTCTTAAGTTTTATTGCTGTCATGATGAGAACTTTTGAGGATATAAATGGCCATTGGAAAACCATGGTTATAAGTCTTTTCTAGTAACAAGAAGAGCTTGATCAGAGAGTAACACCATCCTGAATACTAAGGGGAGCCAACACCTGGTAATGGGGCATCTCATGGTAACTATATTCAGAATGACCATGTTAAAGAGGTGAGATTTAATAACACTCCAAGACTGAAAAACAAACTCAAAGAAATGATCAGAGTGTAATAAGCTGCATAATTAGAAAGGCCATATAGGTATGTCCTAAAAGAGATAATTAATATCTCTTAGAAGATCTCATAGAAAGTAGTCTGTCTAAAAATAGATTTTGTAAAGATGCTATTTCAGAATCAGAGTTGGAAGAAATGTCACAAGTTCCCAAATCGAATCCATTCTTGAACAAAATGTCTCCTTCCAACACAGCCATCCCAGCCCATCTATTCTCAGGGATGGCCTATTCTGCCTTTGGAGAGCGCTTATTAAAAGGAAAAATTTCCCTTAAATCAATCCTCCATTGGCCTTTTTGCAGTTTCCACCTAGTGCTACTAGGTTTGCCATCTGGAGTCTGGAAAAGTAATGTGAATTTCTCTTCCATGAGACATGTCTTCTTCATTTATTCTGTGGCTTATTTTTCCATTAATAAAATAAGAAAAAATAGCTGACATCTAAGTCATTGTCTACTATTGGTCTTAAAAGTAATGTTTAAAAAGCTCTTCTTAGATATACTGAGGAATGAAGTCAACAGAAACAAGCATTGAAAGTGGCCTTCCCCAAAAGGTTTTGCAATTGTCAATGCTGAAAAATTACCCATGCATATAACTTGTAAATAAAAAGCTATAATAATAAAAAAAAAATAAAATAAAAAAGAAAGTGGCCTTCTCCTCCTTGAAATTTTCAAGATTACCTCATTTGTATACCTTTTGTGTAATGATGTGACACACATACTAAGTGCTAAATAAATGCTTACTACTCATGATGGAAAATGCTAACCACATCCAGAAAAAGGAGTCCAGAGTGTGAAGGCAGATTGAAGCAATCTATTTTCACTTTTTTTGTTTTATTTTTCTTTTTTGTGGTTTTTCCTTTTTCTTCTCATTCTTTTTCACAATAAAACTAATGTGGAAATGTGTTTAATGACTATACATTTATAGCCTATCTCAGATTACTTGCTGTCTTGATGATGGATGATGGAAGGGAGAAAAATTGGAACTAAAAATCTTTAAAAAGTAAATGTCAAAAACTATCTTTACATGCATTTAGAAAAAAATAAAATATTAAGAAGAAAAGAAAAAAATTAAAATGCTGTCATGAACAAGTATGACTTCAAAGAAGAATTATCAAATGACAACTCTATCCTATTCCTTAGCTATAGGAGATCACAAGTTTTTATACATGCTTTCAGATTCTTTTTAATGACCTGATTCATTTTGCTAATTTTTTTTCTTTTTTTTTAAATGTAAAAAAAAATGTAACATGGAAGAACTCTCAGGAAAAGGGAGGGGGAAGAATACTGGAATATATGTCATGAGTTATTTTTTCCAGGTCAGGTCAGCCTAGGAAGATAGTAAAAAGATCTGCAGATGTCAAGAGCAAGCAGTGGAGTTTTCCAGTTCATGAACTGAATGAAAGCCTGCCTACAACTGTGCCCCAGGAGAAGGTGAGACTCCAGCTCTGGCACACAGTGGGTCTGATCTTGTACAGGGAGCAGGTCCAGGTACAACTAGCAATGGTGTTTCACAAGTCCAATACTGTCTAACATAGGGTCTGACCTCAGGAGGGTGGCCCTGGGTCACACACATGCACATTGAGGGGGAGCAAGGACAGAAGCAAGCAGCACTGTGTTGCTCCAGTACCAGGAATGAACTGTCAGATCCAGGCCCCCATTGAGCATGAAGTCTGCATCACAATAACCAGGGCAGGAAGCCCATACCCAAGAGGAGCCTGTTCTTGAACTTGCAAAGCTTTCTAGTTAGCTGACAGAGTCCAGCAGCAGTCAACTGGAACTTCAGCTGTGTCACTCAGACCCAAAACTAGGGCAGGAACTTGCAAAGATCAGATTTTGCCTTGGATCACACCAGTTTTTAAGTGAACTGAAAGCTCACAGATCCCCAAGTTCCTGGAATAACATAATCTTCACTATCCAAATCCCAAGAAAGCAGCAGCAGGACATAAGAAGACACAAAACGATCAAGTACAACTTAACCATTCCCTTGGTAGTCATGTTGAGCCTAGCCCTAACACAAAATCTGATGCAAAAAAATCAAGATTCTCACCACAAAGATTTATTTTAGTGATGATTATTCCTCGAAACAAATCTAGAAAAACAGAGTGTCTGGAAAACATTCTACAAATGTTTTACAAAGTATCAAATAAAAACACAATTTGGGTATACATCCAACCAAAATTCCCAGAAGTGATGAAGCAAGAATTTTTTTTTTTAAAAAAAAGAGCGAAAAATTGTTTTGCAAGTAAAATAAGTGTGCTAGAGGAAACATTTGGAAAACATGAGAGCTATAGGAAAAAAGAACTGGAAAGAGAACTAAAAGTATAAGTACAAGATGTAGAAAACCTTATTTATGCAACAGACTCCTTGAAAATTAGAGCAGATCGTGTAGAAGTTAATGTTTCCAAAAGCTAAAATAAGATAATAAGAAATAATAAAATGAAGTCAAAAGTTGAGAAAATAGACTTATAAGGTATCTTTGAACAAAAATAACAGATCCAGAAAACAGATTGAGATATAATTTAAGAATTATTTAAGAAATAATGAAAATCACTGGACAGCCTGAAAGTTAAGATTAAAATAAAAGAGCCTAGATAGCATATTTCAAGAAGAGAGTTGATGCAACAGAAAATCAAAAACAACAGTTTCTATGAACCCTAAAGGAACTGATATTGTCGTGTGGAAAACAAATTATGGTATATAAGTTAAATGAAGTATTGTTGCCTCACCAGAAACTTGGCAAGAACTGTATGATCTGATGCCAAATAAAATGAGTAGAACCCATTAAACAATGTAAAATGATTACAATATTGTAAAGGGAAAAAGCTGTAATAGACTTGAGAAAAAGGATCAATATAACGACCAATTACAATTCCAGAAGAATGACAATAAATCATGTTTCTTGTTTCTTTTCAGATTAAGGATAGATTAAAGATGCAGAATGATATGTTTATTTAAAGATATGGCCAACGTTTGGATTTGTTTTGCATGACAACAGTTATTTATTTTGAGAAAAAGGTTTCCTGAGAGTAGAAAGTTATGAGTCAGGTACAGTGATAGGAAAAAGGAAGTAAAGAAACAAAAAAATACTTAACAAATCACTAAAGATAAACAGAAGACAAAAAAGTTTGTTTAGGTGGCAACCAAAAAAAGCATTATTATTACTTAGATGTTACCTTTGGACAATACTTTAAAAACAAGCTGTACAAGGAAAGATCCAGAGTTTCAAATACAATCTAGTTTTAGAATGCCTCTCTCCATCTCAAGCTATCAGAATGTCAGATACCATCTTATCAAGATGCCTTCTCCCCATCTATGGGGTTCCTACCCCCATTAGGTCATCCCATCTCCGAAGGCTCACTCCACCTTGTCAGAGTCCCATTCCCACTCTCAGCACCCTGACTCCACTTACCCCTGAGTCTGAGCCACATGTGTATATAGGTCATTGAGAACTCTTACTGTTGGCTGGATTCTTGGAGACGATAGTTTCATTCAGCCCTGAGACAAACCATGGATCCATCTGGTCCCAGTATCTCTCTCTCATTAAATAAATTATTAAATACTCTCTAATCTCTATCTTGTTCAGTTTCTCTGGCATTACAGTTTTGGCTTTGCATTACTTCATAGAGTTTCTTCCAAATTTTTCTATATTCCTTATACTTCTAGGTATTAATGACTTTCCATTACTCCAATACATTAATATACCACAATTTATTTAACGGTTGTTCTACTGTGAGGCATATTTAGGGTGCATGCAGTATTTTTTTGTAATTACAAATAATATTGATATAAAAAGTTTAACCAGACAAGATTCATTTTTCTTTTGGTCTAAACACTTTTAGGTCATATTTCTAATAATGCAATTACTGGGTTAAAGAAAATGATTATTTTTACAACCTTTATTGCATATTACTAGATAATTCTTCAAGATGACTACATTTGGAATTCTGCCAGCAATGCATGAATGTTTCTTTACAACACTATATGTAACTACATATATATATGTATATATAACTATATATATATAATTTATAACACTATAATGAATAATCTGAGAATCATAAATAATCTGAGATTGTGTGAATTCATAAATACATAACTGAATATGCATGTGTATACACATATGTAAATATAAGCATATATATTCACATACAAAACATATCCTGTCTCAAAAAGAGAAGAAATGAGGATCAGAAAATTTGGCCCCTAGCACAATGTCCTGAATACAATAGTTATTTAGTCAATATTTGTTGAACTGAAATTAATTAATCAAGGTCCGATTTACATATTGTTTAAGTAACAATCTTTTGTTAGCTTAAAAGCTTATAGTTTGATTACGTTATTATTAAAATGCAAGCCAAATGGACTTCTAAGTGCAAGATAAGTAAAATTCACAATTATCAAAACATTTATCAATTACTGAGCCATTAATCTTTATATTGCAATATAATATCTCTAGGGGCAGCTAGGTGGCACAGTGGATAGAGCACCAGCCCTGAATTCAGGAGAACCCGAGTTGAAATCTGGTCTCAGACACTTAACACTTCCTAGCTGTGTGACCCTGGGCAAGTCACTTAACCCCAGCCTGAAAAAAAAATAATATCTCTAATAGTCATTAATTCTTATGTCATTTGATATATCAATACCATCATTATATCAATTTTCTTAATGCTATATCTTTTAAACTGTTACCAATATCAAAGTAACAGTTACCTTCAGAAATGTAGGCTAGGGCACAAATGAATGATTTGTGCCATCTTTCTTCATTAAAAAATAAACACTTCATAATATTATAATAATTATTTAGATTCATTTTAAAAAGCTTTTCTAAATACAAACTGCCCTGTTCATTGCTTAATGAGATCTTAATCCATTTTCCTTATCAATGGTACTATTTAAATACATTAATAGTAGTTCTTATTTGTGTGAGTCATTGATTCTGAAGCAGGAAACCTCAATTCAAGAAAATTTTTTTTTAAAAATGTGGTTTCCTTTAGTGAATTTGTTCATTGTTTCCTTTGCTATGGTAACTAGTCTCTGACAGAGGCAAGTACTCCTCAATCAGGTACTAGTTGCCACAATTAACAAATCCATAGCTGACATGTTCACTGACACCGTCCATTTATGTTTAAAACACTGTTTTAAGAGGTTAGTAGAATGATGATCTTGCTAATAATTATTTTCTGATCTTAAAGTCTTAAGTGATATTTTTGACAATGTTGATATACTAATCCTCCCTCAAATAATGCCACTGAAATAAATGTTATTATGCTGAGAAGAGATTTTCAATAGTGATATAATTTACTAACTAGCAGCTCATTTATGAATATTAGTGCTTATTTGCATACACATCTTTGTGTTTCTACTAGATAAAAAGCAAAACCATAGTCTAGTCTTTCCAGACCACGTTCTTGTAACTCTCATAAAATGATGATAATAGTTCTACATTTTAATCATGTTTGGTCACATTTCACGATGGCAGCAGTAAGTTCACGACTGTATTAGAGCAAATTAGTTTAAATTTGCCATTATTCTCTTGATAAAAAGAGGAGTGATTGATTTCAATTGCTTACAAAAAAAGCCAAAATCAATAATAAACAGCACACGATAGTTTTGAGTGTGATAAAAATGGGTAATAAAATACTCTTGGTTAAAGAGGATGTGTTGTGACTAGGTCAGCTCAAGGTCTCAGGTAAACATCTTATTTGTATCCTACAGCCTTGTTTCCTGAATGCCTTATACTCTCAGTAGGGTCCTCCTCCTCTGGTCTAAACATCAGGCCACTGCACCCTATCGATCTTCTTTAAATCTCCAGAATAATAAATTTCAAGACAACACAGCAGAAGCTGACTAAAGCCCTTTAATTACATCACTGCTGAAAGGAAATCATTGATCAATGGCATTATGGGAAAATAAACTGCCCCCCAAACCAGATCAAAGTCAATAAAATAGCTGACTAGCTGCCCCATTTGGGACCTTCTCTAGATGAGTGCTCATGGACAAGTGAAAGAGGCTATCCTAACACATGCTGCTTACTCTCTTTTTGAAGTGCTCCCTGGCAGGTGTCAGGCTCTGAGCATGGGTTTTGATTACTCTAATTAAATATAATATTATCAACAGATCTTCATATTGATCCTTAAAACCCCCTTCTAAATGGAAAATTAAAAGTCTCAAGAGAGAGAGGGGGGCTTAGAGGGAGACTGGGGAGTTTTAATGATTTTATCCTTATATCAATTTTCTTAATGTTACCTCTTTTAAACTGTTACCAATATCAAAGTAACAATCACTCTCAGAAATGCGAACCAAGGCACAAATTAATGATTCTTGGCATTTTCATGCATGTGAAAATAAATACTTCATAAATTTATAATAAATATTTAGCCTCCTTAATTTAAAGAGACTTTTCTGGTACAATCTGTCCTGCTCACTGAGATAGTAATCCCTTTTCCTTATTAATAATTAATAATTTAAATACATTAATAGTAATAGTAATTACTGTTATTTATAGAATGCTTTAAATTCATAAAGTTCTTTTCATGAAAGTTCTCTCTCTTACACACACCCCCCAGCCCCCCCCCCCACACACACATCCTTAAGAACACATAACAGCAAAATAATTTTTCCTGCTGGTAATTAATTTAGAAAAATGTGAAAACTAATAACTTTCTATCACATTATGAAGATTAATAATTAGCTTCAGGAATATTGGAAGATCACAGATTTAGGATTGGGGGGACTTTAAAAAGGAAATTAAACATTCTGATTAATCAGTCCCTCCCACCCCCATTCTTTATGATTGCTCCACTCTTGCTTAAAGAGAACAATTGAATTCAACACTGGCACCATAAAAAGTGGTTTCCTTTTAAATGGCACTCTTTAATATGAGTAAGAATGTATCTGTGTGCAAATCCATTTCTCCACTGCTAAATAAAGAAGTTTTCCCTTAGAAAACTGCATGCACTCAAGAAACAAGCTCAATATTCCCATAAAAAAAGGTTAAAGAAATTCTTCAAAATTAAAAGCTGAGAGGGAAAGGAGCCTTCTTGGCACAATGATCCATTCATGGGTATTACTTTATGTGGCAGAGAGAGGCATAAAACGCTCTCCCAGCCTGCCTTCTCTTCACTCTCCATCACTTCTTCTTGAGACATCCCTTATTCCCTCAGGTGGTTCTCATTGCTAATGCCCAAATGGCATCAACCTGTTGTCAAGGCTGCCTATGAAAAGCAAGCCTGCTGGCTAATTTACCCAGGGATTAGAGCCCTGAAACCACTTCAATCTGCTACTCTGTTTCCATGTAAAAGCCTCACACATGACAATGAATCCCTCCCAGTAAAACAGAAAATCTTTCAAGGAAAGAAAAATTCAACCTACAAATCATTTCAATTAGAGCCTGCATATTTGAACAATTGTGGAAAATATACCTTGAGAAGCTTGCAAAGTTTAGCAAAAGAAAAAAAAAATTTATCTTTATCATTTTTGTGTTAAATACGCATCAATTCCTACAATGAACAGAATTACACTAATAGCTCTGAGAATGTTCTAAAACATTAAGGACACATTACAAACATTTTTTTAACTAGGACACAATTGCTTATCCAAGTATATGGCTAGCATATTTTATTAGAGCATCTAAACTAACCTTTAATTAAAATAAATGAAAACTTTGAACTTTGGAGAAATAAACACTACACTGAATTTATAATATAATCAACAAAATTAAGAAAATTTCTCATAGATTCCAATTTAATATTATACAAAGATTTTCTATCTTTTATCTCTCCATCTTAGGAAATAATTATGCAGTATCTAAGACAAGATCTGCTGCAATACCATAGAAAAGAATTACCTTTTAAAACCTTCAAGTATATGTTGCAAATATTTTACAATTTCTTCCTAGTCAAGTCAAAACTTGATATTTATGGCAAGGATATAATCCTAGTGATTTCTTTCTTTGAAAGTCCTTTACTCCAAAAGGCAGCAATAAAGTTTAGCATAAAACTGATAATGAAACGCTACCAAAAATTCACAAGGCAATTATTTGTATTTTTACCCCTTATAGTAGGTCTGAGTAGAGGAGATGAATAAATCATTACAATTTAACTAGCCTAGATGTAGCCTTATTGAAGAAATATTCAAGAGTATATCACATCAAAAGCAATTTCAATTAAATCTACTTTACAAATTCCATCTCTTTCACATACCCCAAATTAGGACAGATTTTATATGGGAAGTAGAGTTTCAATTTTAAAGTAATCTCAGTTTTTCCATTATTGCTTTTTCAGTGCCTGATAAAAATGAATTTCATCAATTTACTAGACAAGCTATTATTTCACAAAATGCTGCTGATGTTTATTCATAATAACCTTAAAAGAAGGAAAAAGCATAAGTAAAAACAGTCCTGATATAAAGTAAATTATCCAGTGATTTCTAGTTTCCTGCAGCTTCTTGGGACTAGATAACTTAGAAAAGGAAAAGAAATATGATCATCGCTCTCCTCCCTTCCTCAGCAGTGGGACTCACATCCCTTATCCCTCTTGATGCCAACACCCCAGATTTGCTGGAATGAAAAGTGATGCCAGCAATGTATGTGTCAGTGCCAAAGGCTTTAGGGAAAATGAATGTGTTCTAAGTTAGTATCCGAATGATATTCAAATTCAAAATACTTCACATAAGGACAGAACATTCAAGGTCCCATTTCAATCACAATTTTATTATGGTGACAAATATGAAATTCTGACTGCCAATAAAAATACTGAATTTGATGCATTTTTGTGCAAAATTCATGGCCCTGAAAGATATGCTGGAAGCTGTCACCTCCAAGGACCATCAAAGATTTGCTTTTAAAGGGGAAAAAAGTGTATCTAATGTATAAATTAGCATTGTAGTTTGTTTACATGCTTTTCATCAGAATAATTAAATGCTAACTTAGTTGATGTCTATCAACATCACCCAGAGCTGAATTTTTACAAACTCCTTAATTGTTTTTTATATAATGAACTTTGCTTTTAAATATATTCCATCTTATCCATATATTGCAAAATCTGCTTTCTAAAAAGTATAATTTTCTTTCTGAACTGTTTTGAATGATCCAAATCCAACGAGTAAACAAAACTCTCTTACAATTCAAATACATATGTACAAAGTGTGATTTTTCACATTAATTTTCAAAGAGCTATTTATTATCACTAGAAAATGATTACTTTGATATCGGTAGATGGAATGTGTTTGAGAAAGTTTAATAACTAATTTCCCCTGATGTTAAGGAAAATGCATGCAGAGAATTTTCTGAGGAAGTAATTATGAAAAGTACTAATTTTCTCTTTGCCTTTAAATTAATGTCACATTTGCTCAATATGCCTATAGCATCAAAACATTTTTTAGTAGAAAACACAAGACAAATATACTATAGATTAATTTTTTTGCCTTTGTGTGAGTAAATAATTTGTATATATTCTACTTGAAAAAAAATGAAGAAGAGGTAGGGAGGGCAGATATTCATTCATACTAAGCTAGGAGACCTCTTGGCTCCCCCCCCTCACCCCCAATCTCCCACAACATCACCAAAAACCAGTTGCTGCCTCTGTTGTCACTAAAAAAGGAAATGAGACATTAAATGTGAAGCTTCAACAAACTATCATTACACGCTTTTCCAGTCCATTAAAGAAGGTAATTTAATCAGTTTGTATTTTCTCGGGAAAATCTCATTCAGAGAAATTTTATTGCCAGCTATCTAAATAGTAAATACTTATTATCCTCTCAAAATGAGTTTTTGCTTGCCAAGGGCAAACCCATTGCTGTTATTGTAGAGCTCTGTTAGGGAAACAAGAAGTTAAAAAGGTTATAAAGATACCATTAACGTCATGGGACTGTCTTGTCAGGACTCAAAAGTGCTTAGTAATTGAGGGTTTTATTCAATGTGTATTAGCACACATATAAACGGCACAGTTAATATGATGCTTTAGGCTTTATTTAGTTGCAGCCCAGCATAATCACCTCCCAACAGCTGAATACTGTAAATTTATCTGCTGGAGAGCACAGCTCATTTTATCATCTGTTTCTAGCTTGAGTCTTTGAAGAAAATGTCAATAACATACAGCTTCAAGGCATAAAACAGATCTAGCCAATGAGAAGAGCTGCAAAGGGTACAAATGGTAACGAATTGGTTCAGGCAGGTGCCTTTGACAAAAATATAAGGGTTAGCAAAGGGCAAATGTACTGTGCTGAACTCACAGTCTTTACTTTTCAAATAAGATGGATACAAAACACCATAAATTAGTTAATATGAAAATCTGTGCAAACATGCATAGAGACGAGACAAGAAGAATATACTTATTTTCACTTCTGTCACAGATTTTTAAATCTTAAAATGAAAACGCTGTAATTTTCCAGAGATTTACAGAAACAAGTATAAAGGTTTCTCTACTATGAATCGTATTCTTTTACATTGAGTAGAATATATATATATATATATATATATATATATATATATATATATATATATATATATACACATGAATAAATCTATGAAAAAGAGTGTCTTTTCTTGAGCTAGGAAACTAATAGTCTAACACTCCTCCAAAATCAAAACTCTTGAGTAAGCAGGTATTCACCATCCTTATTTTCAACAGAAATAAAATAAATGATTTATAGAAATCTCCATCAAATAGATGGATAAACCATAAAACTATAATTCTAGGTATAACAAAAATTTGAGATGCATTTTGACTTTTGAGATGTATTTTGAGTCATGTTTAGACCAACAGTGCTATGAAACGTTGGTCTAATCTTACAACAATATTTGAATTTACTACTTAAGACATTGGCGTCCTGTATGTCTTTCCCAGATGCATTCAGTTGTATCCACTAAGAAACTTGTTGCAATAAATTTGAATATGAAAATGGTACAAAGGTATCCTAGTTATAGCCCATGTCACCGCTGAACTTTGCTCGCTGAAACAGAAAAGAGAAAAAAGAGCTGGATCATAAAAAAGGCCTGTTATTGACAATCTGACTTTGGAAGCAAATCGGTGAAAAGGAATAAGTACCTGAACTTGAGTGGGTTAAATTCACTTTCTTTAAAATATTTCCCAGAATGGCACTACATGGATGACTGATCACTTCCTGATCTTCATGGTTCTGTAAGCAGTGTGAGGGCAAATTAATACTTTGAAAGATCCAGTTAACCAAAACTCAACCCCATGCTACTAACTTTTATGGAAAGCCCAGACAAGTTTACACTGTTGGAAATTCTTTTGAATTTCTATTACTACTTGTACTAGATTTCACCTTTGAAGTTCATGAATTTCCTCAACCACTTTGCTAGCATGAAACTAATTACAGCACTCTAAATCAAACATACCCTCAATATGGATCTGAAGATAGACATCGTTCGACATTGAGGCAGCTCACCGTTGTGAGAATCCCATGAGATAATTTGTAGAATGTTTAACACAGTGCCTGGCACATATCGGGTACAACAGAAACATTTATTTTCTCCCCCTCCATGTCTCTCCCAATTACACATTTTTCTATGTGTATTTTACATAAATGTAAGAATTAACCCCAAGCAGGAATATAGATACAAATGTCATGATGATGAGGAGGTCTACAAAAGAATAAAGGAAGAAGTGTACAAGAAGTCCAATACAGATGTACACTGAACTCATCAACCAACTAACAATCAGTTTTAATAATACACATAAAACAAGGAAGCAATGCCAAACATCTCAAATAGAAACAATGGAAATGGAAGCCACTAAACTGTACATAAGGATCTCTGCCAGTTGTTTCTTGACTTAAAAAAATCACATATTGACTATGTTCTATTTCATCTTTATACATTTTCATTGGGGTTCTTTGGCATACAAGGCCACATTTTGAACATCTCTTCTTTAAATTATATATATGTCAAATCTAATGGCATGAAATGTGAAAAATCTTACATTTGGTTTCAAAACAATTACATGAGAACAGAGGATGTATGGTGAATGTGAAAAAAAAATGTCTAAAAGAATGACAGAGCAATTAAAAACACCAATGTACTCTGCAAAACTCACCAAATGTGAAATATTGTGTCTGTTATAGACAAAATTTTTTAGGAAGGACACTGACAAACTGGTCAAGAAGAACAAACGATGAACTAAAAAACAGGATTAGTTGAAGGCACAGAATATTTAGACTATGGTAGATAAAACTATAGTCAATGAAAGTCAATAAACATTTATTAAGCACTTATTAATTCCCAGGCACTGCACAAAGTACTGGGAACATGAATATGAATTTATGGGGGAACATGACAATTGTTTTCAAGTATTTAATCAATGAATGCAAGCAATATTGGAAATTGCTGAGAGACAAGTTTCAGGATCAATATGAGGAAAAGCTTCCTACGAATAACAGCAGTCCAGGTTGAACGGGATGACCCATCAAGAAATGAATTCTCTATCAAGTGAGGGATTCAAGAAAAGATGAGAACCACCCATCAGAGGTATTGTAGAGGGAGCTTCTGCTCAAGAATAGTTTGCACAATACTTTTACATTTAGCAATTACTACTAGATAATTCTATGATCATTTTTACTGCAAGAACAATCCTAATTATGTTCATGAATAAAAATAATGCTCATAAAACCAGAGAGCTGGTTCCTCTGAAGATGACCTGCAAGTGCTTCTCAGTCATTGGTAAAGTGCTCCATGTAGTCACAAAAGTTTTTTGTGAACTTTGAAAGCACAGCCAGAAATACATGACCCAAATCCAGATCATTTTAACAGAAAACATATTTTGCATGTCACCATCACCCAATTAATGTGTCCATTATGTATGGTCATACCAGAACTAAGAAAGGCAGGAAGCATGTGGGCCAGCAAGCTGCAGGTTAGCTTTTCTTGACTGTCCATGGGAAGAGAGCCTGCCCTCCTCATAGCTGGAGCAGCCCAATTCACAGGGAGGGTCAGTGCTTGGTAAAAAGGGGATGGCATTTGACATCAATCACTGGATTTTTAATAAGTTTTTGAACACCAATTATGACATATCTTAAGGAGAATTAAGAGAAGAGAAGATCAAGTGCTTAAGAACACAGCTGATATTTAGCAAATAAGTTTTTTCTCTCATAGTGAGTTACGCTTAATTCAACTTCCAGAACTCAACTCTACAAATGAGAAAGGGGCCATTAATAAATATTCTGATGAAATGTTGAAAGGCAGTGAGAAACTTAGTGGTTAGCTTTAGCATCTGGAAAATCTGGGTTCCAAACCCTGACTCTCAGACATACTAGGTGTGACCAAGCTCAAATTCAATGAATTGCTCTAAGATCCAGAAAACTGTTGGAAAACAACAGAAGAAATCTCCTTACACAATGAAATTACAGATGTAGTCTCCAGCAAAAACAGGTGCCCAGCTAATTTTCAGGGACAGAACTGTTTCTTTAAATATTGAAGAATACCTTCAGAAACATGGTAATGTTAGCCAATTAGAGGTATTCCGGAATAGATTCAGAAATTGCCATTAAAGGCAAAATTCTACAACTTGTTAAGGATTCCTGAATATTTGGTTGATTACAACTCTTACAATCCAATTAATGAAATGAGGTGAGAGAAAGTACTCTGTGAAACTTAATATATATATATATATATATATATATATATATATATATATATATATATATATACACATATATATATATACACACATATATATTTCAGATATTAATTCTTATTACATGAAAGGAAAGACAACAAAACAGACTTAAGTAATTTTTCTTGAATTTTTTCTAATCTGAGGTCAAATTGCCATTGATTCCTAGATCTTATAGATTTAAAGTGTTCCAAGTTGGCGTTAATCACAATTTTGCTACTTAATGAAAATAAATCTAAAGTTTAGAAATGAAAGGTTTTATGATTAGTAATCTCAATGTTTTAGTAAAATTTAAATTTAAATTATTAAGGTATGGAATATGATTTTTATTATCAGGAATCACTTTCCCCTTTAACAGAACACAAAAAGGATTTTATAATGGAATCTATTTTTCTTAATAATTTCACTTGATATTTTCTTTATGGAAATCTTTGTTGGAATGAATTTCTTTTATTAAGTGACAGCTATGTGAATGACATTTAATGTAGTGTCCCTGTGCTATGTTGACACCCCTTCTCAATTGAATGGCTCATTTAAATGCTGAATTGCTTACATTTCAAACCATAATATTTTGGCAATTATCAAAAATAATGATCAACTGTATTTCTGTTCATTTGTTTTGTTACCAAAGTAATTACTTTTGTTAGGTAATCTGAAATGGGTTTTTGCTTTGACAAGAGCACCCAGAGATGCAGAATTTGAGAATTAGAAGAGACCTCACAATTCTTCTAGTTCGATGATCTCATTTTACAGATGAGGTTAAAGTAGTTTTGATAGGCTACTGATCTGTTCAAGGCCACATTATTAAATATCAGAGTGGAGTATGAAATGTAAAATCTTCTGATTTCCAGTCCACTTTCCTAAATCACTATATTAACATAATTGCTCTTAATTTTAAGTCTGGAATATTTTGGATGTGGTCTTTTAGTTAAGTAGAACAAGACGACAATGGATCTCAGGGAAGGTCCTTTCAAACTTGAAACGGGGAATGAACACTATTCAATTGAATATTAAACCTAGAATTTTATATTTTGCATTTTCTCCTAAATCAGGAAGACTACTTGCTATAGTTGGGGCTCTTGAATTTTAGAATCAATATGATAAACACCCAGTTCATTTATTAATTGACTGCATTTAATTTGTTCATTCCATTCCTCCTTTCCCACTCTTTCCCTATTGTCATTTAAATCAAAATTAAGAGAAATTTTAAGGATCCAGTAATTCCAAGATGCTAACCATTCAACCACACTCCAGATAGACTAGGAATCTTGGCATGGATAGTGAACAAGATTGCTGGTTGCCTTTAATGTAACGGAGAGGAGGAAAGGGTCTCTTCATCAAAAGATCAATGGAACTGAACTCAATCACCTCATTGTTGAAAGGAGCCATGTCCATCAGAACTGATTGTTATACAATATTGATGTTGTTGTGCATAATGATCTCTTGGTCCTGCTCATTTCACTCAGTATCAGTTCATGTAAGTCTCTCCAGGCCTTTCTGAAATCATCCTGCTGATCATTTCTTATAGAACAATAATATTCTATAATATTCATATACCACAATTTATTCAGCCATTCTCCAAATGATGGCATCCATTCAGTTTCCAATTTCTTGCCACTACAAAGAGGGCTGCCACAAACATTTTTGCACATGTGGGTCCCTTTCCCTTCTTTAAGATCTCTTTGGGATATAAGCCCAGTAATAACTCTGTTGGGTCAAAGGGTATGCACAATTTGATAACTTTTTGAGGATAGTTCCAAATTGCTCTCCAGAAATGGTTGAATCCATTCACAGTTCCACTAACAATGTACCAGTGTCCCAGTTTTCCCATAGCCCCTCCAACATTCGTCATTATCTTCTCCTGCCATCTTAGCCAACTGTAGAAGTGTGTAGTAGTACTTCAGAGTTGTCTTCATTTGCATTTCTCTGATCAATAGTGATTTAGAGAATCTTTTCATATGATTAGAAATGGGTTTACTTTCTTCATCTGAAAATTGTTCATATCCTTTGACCATTTATCAATTGGAGAAGGGCTTGAATTCTTATAAATTTGAATCAGTTCTTTACATATTTTAGAAATGAGGCCTTTCTCAAAACCTTTGAATATAAAAATGTTTTCTCAGTTTATTGCTTCCCTTCTGATCTTGTCTGTATTAGTTTTGTTTGTACAAAAACTTAACTTATATAATCAAAATTATCTATTTTGTGTTCAATAATGAACTCCAGTTCTTCTTTGGTCACAAATTCCTTCCTTCTCCACAGTAATATCCAGAATTATGAAAATATTTTAAGAATTTTTAGATAGATTAAATGGGATAGCTAGCTTAATTTCAGGAAAGTGAACAAAACTGTGTAAAGTAAAAATTTATTACTTGCCTGCACCTTTAACATCCATAAAATTTAGCTTCAATCAAATGAGTGGGGCACAAAATTTTGTCTTATAATACTATCAAAAAATCCCACTTTTTAAATCATCTCTAATCTTACTTTGATGCTTCAATTGACCCATAATATCTTTGATGTAGACATTTATTCTATTGACAAAGATTCAAAGCCTTCAGAAATGACATTTATGAACTGTAGTGACCCAAAATATTTGTCAACAGATGGAGACAACAAAGGAAGGCTTCAACTGGAAATCTGTAATTCCATCTTTGACTCAAACCATAGACACTTTCTAACATTACTGTGTTACTCTCAAATCATCATGAAGCTAGCAAGCTGATATAATTGCTCCATATACTCCATTTTAAGGCCAATTCAAACTAATACTGCTGTGTTCAAACAGAGAAAAATATTAAGCAAACTTCACTACAAAGAAGAGAATGCTATGCTATATTCATATTATTTAATTTACAATATTTAAATCAATAGATAAGTATCAACATTTTCCAGAACGAGACTGATTTAGTTGTTTTAAGTCCAAAGTCTTTCATTCTATTTCCTTTCATGAGAACAGGCAACAAAGAAAGATAAGTAACTGAATGGAGGACAGATTGGAGTGAAGAAAGATTCGTGGCTGGCAGACTCAGCAGAAAGTTATTTATTTCATTGTGGCAGGAGGTGAGGAGGGCCTACATCAGGGTGGAGAGAAGGGGGTTTATTTAACACCTTAGATGTATTGGAGGCAGACTCAGGAGGCTGGAAGTGACTGACCAAGAGAAATAGGTCAAGGACAATTCCTGCATTAACTATGAGTGTTTATAGGTGGTGGTGTTCTTAACACTAAAGAGAAAGAGGAAAAGGAACAAGCATTTCTTAAGTGCCTAGTTTAGTGGAAGTGGAAGGCCCAGGCCTTTTCATTCTTTAACCAAAGAAAAAATACATTAAAGACAAATTGTTTCTGCTTAACTGGCTAGCCTTTGGTTTTTCTTGTTCCTCATTCCTGAACAGAATTTTCCACTCTATTTTAGTTTTGTCCCCATATGCCTACTTTCATATTGTAGTAACTCTAAGAACCAAAGAACATTTTCATTTTATTTCTAACATCTCATTTGGTTCTTCATTGAATTTTCTTTGCTTTTCTATCTTCTGAAACAGATGGTAGTACAGAAATTGCAATGATTTTCATGATGATCTTTTTGCAAATAGGCATCATGAATAAGGCACTATTGGATGAATGAATATCCGTTGTCTTCGTAAGCAATTGGAGGAGGATATTACAATAGAGCAGCAATGGCTAAGTCAATGTTTATGGGCATTTGGCAAACTGATAAATGCTTACCATTATTTATTTCCACTTCTGCCACTCTCTTAATGGTCACTGCAGAAAATCAAAGGGGCTACAGGCTTGAGATATACTTTTTTTTTTTTCTTAAGGTGTTGCCATGGTTAGAGAATTTATCACCAAGAGGTCAGCCTCCTGGTGATGAGCCTCTTGTACTTCACAAGATTGGCTCCTGGAAAGTAGACCTAGTCTGTTACTATCAACTGCGTAGACATTATAGATACTAAGAAAGGGATGGCTATTATGGGAATAGGTTTTGAATGATTTCATATGCATAGCTGGTATCATTTTGCTTGCCTTCTCAATAGGTGGAAGAGGGACAAGAGGCAGAAAGAATTTGGAACTCAATTTTTTTTTTAAATTCTAAGTAAAAAATTTAAAAATTAAAAAAAAATCAATGCTAAGCAAAACAAGAAATGGATGTTTTCTAATTTTCTTTATTTCCTGATCAACAAATTAATACTTGGGAGTTGGAAGGGCTTATTCATTTTAAAAGACAATATTACTTTACCTAATATGAAACTAACCTAACCTGCTTTCAAAAAGGTCTTTTGTAAACAAGACAGAGAAATATCTTAATATTTCTCTATTCAACAACAAATAACCATCTCTAAATCTGAGACACAAATGAATTTCATCACAGATGAAAACCTTCAGTGACTGCTAAAATGAAAACCAAAAAATTATTACAATTTAGTAGTTTGGCTTGCAGCTTGCATTAATCAAAAATCATAGTAAATCCACATGCTCTTTTAGACAGCACATTAGTCAAACAGTTTTGTATGATAACGACATTGAATAATGGGTTCTGAGTTAGAAGGGTCAATCATAAAATCATCAAATGCTTCATTTAATTTCTTAATTTGGACAAACACAATTTGTTTATGGGAAAGATATCAGGTGTTCCTGAATGAATAATGGCTGTGAAACCAAACTCCATTAATCAGCTCATGACTACAAATGACTCAGAGATTGTTTATTCTAATTTCATTCATTTGGGTCAACAAAGAAAACATGAGCAAATGAAACCATTTGGAAAAATGGCAAGGCTATTTCTCCCTTCTTAATAAGGTGATGATAAATTCTCTTTTGATAACTATAAAACAAGGGTTTTATTACTTAAGTTAAAAACATTTCTTTTTTAATGGAATAGTTAATATGTGAGATTTATAATTTCATCAACTAAGCAAAGAAAAAA
Organism: Sminthopsis crassicaudata; assembly: GCF_048593235.1. Classification (NCBI taxonomy): domain Eukaryota; kingdom Metazoa; phylum Chordata; class Mammalia; order Dasyuromorphia; family Dasyuridae; genus Sminthopsis; species Sminthopsis crassicaudata. The sequence goes on along the minus strand of NC_133619.1, from coordinate 16,125,269 downwards.
AATCTAAGGCACTTCAGCATATCCTTCTAATAATCTCTGAATTAAAATAAAGGATGACATACCAAAGTCATAGGTATTTTACACTGTAAATGATATAATTCAACCATCAAATAGTGTAAACTATAAACTAAATACAGAAAATTTAATGGTAAGGAAGCCCATTGTTCTTCATTTTGAAGGCCCTGTAGTTCATCACCTGGTGGACAAATAGCACAATTAGTGTTATAAATCGGGCTTTGTGAAAGGATACCGCTATATTTCCCTCTAGGTTCCTTACATTGAGTCCCTTTTCTTCCAACATTTCCTTGCACTGAGTCTCGGGAGCACCCTGGTATCTTGCCTGAAACCTCCAGAGCTTGGGGGCTCCCTCTGCTCACACCTGAAGTGAAACCGGCAGATTTCGAGCTCTTGGTCAGTTTTGGGGAAACCCAAAGGCTCCACTGATTCAAGCCAAGCCTCTCTGCACTGCAACAGCAATCTGGTGTCTCCAATTAGATTTAGAGGAGTTTGGTTAGCTTTTCATTTCTCCAGGCAGGTGGCAATGGTTACACTGGACCTGCAGTCAGCAAGACATGTTCAAGGCTGGTCTCAGGTACTTATTGTGACCCTAGTCAAGCCAATGTCACTTAATCTTTATCTGCTTCTGTTTTTTCATTTGTTAAATGGGGACAATAGTAGTACTTGCTTCTCAGGACTGTTCAGAGGATAAAATGAGATGATTTTTGTGAAGTACTTTGCAAACCTTAAAGCGCTGCATAAATGCTAGTTATTAGGAAGGAAGGGGAAAAAAGCAGTTAAGTGCCTCTTATGAGCCAGGCACTGTGCTGGGTGCTTTATAAATATTATCTCACTGGATCCTCACAACCATCCAATCCAATCCAATAAAAATTGATTGAGCACCTGCTATGTGTCAGGCACTCTGCTAAGCTACAACAACCTTGCTGGTACTGTTATTTCCACATTTTACAGGCAAGGAAACTGAGGCAGAAACTTGCTCAAGGTCACACTAAGTATCTGCAGTGGGTTTTGAACATTCTGCTTTTCTTCCTGGTGCTAGACCAAGAGCTCCATCTTCTGCACACCTGAGCTGCCTCTAAGTTATTACTATCTGGACTCTCCATTCAGAAATTTATGGGAAATGCTTACATCTCTCCCAATTCTAACCCTAACAGAAGCATTAAACACAATTTGCCTTTTTGCTTACTCTAGTTCCTGACCTCAACTTAAGTCTTTCATGGTATCATCTTTTGTTCTTTGTTCCAAATTCTGTTTCTGGTTTACAGCAAAAAGCTACAAAAACTAAGCTATTCCTTATACGTGTAATTCTTTAATACTAAATAATATCATGTTTCTTTCTAAACTAAAAGTCCAAAGTAATTGTAACAGATACGTGAAATTTATTCTGCATATAGTAGAAAATACTAAAATCATAACATTTAAACATAAATAATATCTAATTTATACAGTACTTTTGGGGAAAAGGTTATTCCACACAAACTTTCTAGAGACTACTCATTCGACTGACCCCTTTTAGAAAACATGTAAACTAATGATTTTCATAGAGATCTTTCAAAAACCTTAACTCTTAAGCAGAATTGCACAATTTACTGAATAGAGTTCAAGCCAATCTGATAGGTGTGAAATTACAACTCAGAATTGCTTTTACTTGCATTTCTCTAGTAAATAATGACTTAGAGCATTTTTTCATATGAAAATGAATAGCTGTGATTACTTCATTGAAAAACTGATAGTTCATATCCTCTGACCATTTATCAACTGTGGAAGGACATGTATTCTTATAAATTTGTGCCAGTTTTTTATATATTTGAGAAATTAAAGTGTTTATCAGAGAAACCTGCTGTAAAATTTTTCTCTAAGTTTCTTGCTTTCCTTCTAATCATGGCTAATATATGGCTAAACCTGTAGGTCTAGTTTGTGCAAAATCTTTTAAAATTTATTGCATTCAAAATTATCCATTTTATATCCCATAATGCTCTCTATTTCTTGTTTGGTCATACATTTTTCCCTAATCCACTGATTGGAAACAAAGTATTCCATGCTTTCCTAATGTGTTTATGATATCAACCTTTGATGTCTACATCATGCACCTATTGTGACCTTATCACATAATGTGAAATATTGGTCTATACCTATTTTCTGCCAAACCGTTTTCCCGTTTTCCCAGCAGTTTTGTCAAATAGTGAATTTTTATCCCAAAGGTTGCATCTTTGGGTTTTTCAAATATTAGAGAATTACGGTCATTTACCACTATATATTGCTTATCTAATCTATTCCACTGATCTACCACTCTACCTCTTACCTAGTAACAGAGTGTTTTGATAATTATTACTTTGTAAAAAAGTTTGAGATCTGGCATAACTAGGTTACCTTCCTGTTTCATCTTTTCCCTCATTGATTCCCTTGATATTCTTAACCTTTTGTTCTTCCAGATGAATTGTGTTTTTTTTTAAAGCTCTACACATGATATGACACTGAGTAAATTAATTTATCCAGAACTGTAATTATTATTATATTGGCTTGGGTTAATATTTTTTGAAAGTGTTTAGATTTGAGTTTATTATTATGAAAAGTATTTTGTAATTTTGTTCATGTAGTTCCTGAGTATGTGTTTGGTAGGTAATCTTCCAAGTATTTTATAATGTCTATAGTTATTTTAAATGGAATTTTTCTTTCTCTTATTACTAAACTATTGTTGGTATTATACAGAAATGATGATTCATGTGGGTTTATTTTACATCTTGCAACTCTGCTAAAATTGTTAATTATTTCAACTAATTTTTCATTGGTTCTCTAAGGATTCGCCAAGTACATCATATCATCTGCAAAGAATGATCGTTTTGTTTTCTTATATTCGCCTTCGACTCTAATCCCAACCCTAAATGTCTCTTAACTCTACCCTAATAGTAATTAAAAAAAAATATCTCTGACTCTATCTCTAATACTAACACTAACCCTAGCCAGCTTCTTTATATAACTGGAAGACTAAAGGTAAAGGACACTGAATATTATGGCAGACTTTTTTGATATGTTGGTGAGCTTTTTTTGATTCATTTACCCCTCTGTACTATTCTTTGTAACAAAGAATTATTCTCTGAAAGTCAGGACAGAGAGAAAGATTCTTTGGGAAATGAAGGTAAATATTAAAATATAAAAGCTACTCAAGCTTTCAGTAGATGATCCTCAGAACATAAGGTGGTACTCCTGTCAGATGAGGTTATAAAGATAAGGTAGACCAGATCACAGATGGCTCTGAGTAAGGCTTAGGTAGAAGAACTAAAGTTTTGAACTTGGGAATCAGCAAGATCTTAGTCTGGGATTCTATCTCAAATACTTATGTGACTTGACCAGGTCACTAACTCATCAGTCTCAGTTTCCTGTGGGGCTAACAATAGATCTTATGCCACAAGATTGCTATGAGGATTAAAATGAAATTATGTACATATATATTTATATGTATATATGCGTATGTATGCTACACACACACACACACACACAATTTTGAAAACCTAAAGCATTTTATAAATGTTAGCTAAATAATGGCATTCTATGACGGTCAACCAACAAGTAATTTATTAGGCATCTACTATGAGCCACTTACTATGTTAAATGCTGAGGACACAAATAAAGGCAAAAGAAAAGTGGCTGCCCAGGAAACTCATAATATAAACAAAATGCCTTTTAAAAAATACATATACTATTTCTAGTACATATACCTGCAAGTCTGTTAACCTTTGTTGATTAATACTTGCAGAGCTGAAAGACAATAATATGCAAAAACACATTAGGAAGAAGTAAGTCTGTAGCTCAAATCGGAGGATCTGAAGTAATGTGAAACTAGGAAGTATCCAAGCAAAGTCAGCTTTCTACTTAACAAGAATTAAACCTGTTTCTATATCAACTAATCTAGTTATGTTTCCATGAATAATAAGGAATGGTCTTCTTCCTACATTAAAATAGTATACAATAGAGTTCATGGTGTTCTAAAACTAAATTCACCTGATTTTTAAGAAGTACAACTGTAATTATTGCTTTGGTGCCTTCTCTTCAAAGTTTAAAGTGTGCTCTTTCATGTCCATAACATTCTTTCGAGGTCTACAATTTATATAGGTCCATATTTTACCTATATGAAAATGCCTAAAGAACTTGGTCTTATTCTATCAGACTGCAAACACCCAGACCCCACTGGATTGAATTTTCCAATGTCCCTAATAAACTTTCTCCTAAGGAAACTCATCATCCCCCAGTGAGGCTGAATTGACTCTGGTTCTTCTGCTAGCTGCCTGGAGCTGGAGGCTGAACAAGGAACTCCTCTCAAATATGAAGAAGGCTCCTTAGACCAGGCATCCCTATATTTCCCACTAGCTGCACTCCTTTTATTGCACTCTATCGAGTCCCCAGGCTCCCTAACTTTTCATCTTTGTCTTCCCGAGGTGCTTCCTCCCAATTATACTGTAAGCTCCTTGAGGGCTAGGAATGCCTATTTTTTGCACATTTGTATCCCTAGCATTTAGCACAATGATGGCACTTACAAAATGTTTGTTGATTGTAACTAACACCACAAAGGGAAAAAAAAAAAAGAATGAGCAGCACTGAAAAAATGGATTCTGGCATACAAGCAGTATGTTAAAGTTGGAATTAATTTTTTCCTCCATGGAAAATATAAAATGAAGAGAAAAAGAAAAATCAGCAAACAAAATTTCTTTTTATAAGTTAGTTTAAAAAAAGTTAGTTTGTAAGAAAAGGCTTAAAAATAATCATTAGGATTAAAAGAAAATAATGGAGTCCTAAATAACATTTTAAAACCACTTGCACTTGAGTAGGTGAAAGCACCTATGTTTGCACAGAAGCCAAGTATGTTAAGGAATAATGTCATCATGTGAAAGGGGCTGAGTTCTTTTCAATGAGATTGTTCAAATTTTTATTTTATAGCTACATTTTAATGGAATCTCATTTTTCTTCTCTTACAATAATAGAAAACTAAAGATAGGTTTGAATTTCAAAAAATTGTTCCCTTGAGTATTACAATAGAGAAAACCAACCAAGCAATCAACTCACCCTGGAGAGTTATATATCCTAAACAAGAATTAATCTATTCTTTTTATTTTTTTTAATTAGATATTTAGTAATAGATCCTGGGAGGAAAAAGATAGACAAAATATTAACAATTTCATATGCTCCTTTAGCTACAGACACTTCTGTGAACAGACTGAATATTAAGCCCCTTTTCTGAGTATGAGTTTTAATCACTTCCAGTCATATCTCTTCATTCTGACATATTGCAAATCTGGATAAGCATCTATAGATTTTTTTCCCAGGGAGGCCTGGTATTGGCAGAGTAGCTATTAGAAGCTTAATTTTGGGTGAACCATTAACCACTGAATAATGCAGGGACCATGAGACATCAAATTATAAATGAAAAGACACACCTACATTTATTTATTTATTTTTTAAATCCTGAGATAAGTAGCACATCTTCCCTCAAAGCCTGGTTAGGTTCATAGCTCTAATATACATAAAATGATTAAATGTTTGTCAAAGTTTACTAAGTGTGGTGATAGAAAACTTAAGGTAACTGAAATTTTGACTTTGACTAGATGATCAATAGCAAACCTGCAATATTCATCTGCATATAATTAGCACACATATTTGCATCAAAATCATTTATACCATATGTTGCAACATTACAGAAATCCCATTAGTTAATGTAAGCAGGAGCTTCTTTAATTCATTACTAGCTTGGAAAACAAAGTTCTGCAAAACACACTGTAACAAAGAATTAAATGTTAGAAAACGACTGGATTAATTCTAAAAACAAATGTTAATAAACACAATGACCACAAAATCTACATTATGGTTATTTTTAAGCCATCACAATTACTTGTCCTATATAAAATAATCTAAGGCATATTTTATCTATTTGTAGATAATAATAAGTAACAATTACTTGGTACCCTGTTTATAAATCACCCTGCATATATTATCTTACAACAAACCAGTGAGGAAAATACTATCGTTACCTTCATGTTACATGAGATTCAAAGAGGTAAATGACTTGCCCAGGTTTGTAAAAAAAAAAAAAAAAAGTTTGAGGTATGATTATAGCTAAATTCAACATCGCAGATAGGGAATTGAGAAGATTACACCAATTATGTGACATCTCTAACACCATCCAAATCTTTAGATAATCCTCCGAAATGTTAATTTGCAGAGCAGGTATGAATTTTCATAGGTAAAGGAAATTTCACATTAGGAATTTCCTACTTTGGTTGAAAAAAAAAAAGTCTACTGGTACTTAGACTTAATTACCTTAAATACTAAATAAAAATAAATACTGCACTGAAAGAAAACTGGACTGCTAGCCATTGGCCTCCAATACCACCTGGAGATCAAGGCCCTTTGTGAATTCCTCAGGTTTGAGAGGGAAAAGCCAAGACTCAAGAGATTTTGCTTCTGCTTTTCTGTACAGAGGCACAGAGATCTAACTGGACCAGCCAGGATTCTGGCTGGTTTGTCTGTATGTAGTACCCTTCAATAAGCAGCCTGATGAACTCTGCAGTTCTCTGGCTAAAAGGAAAATGATGGACAATTTAACAGAGGGCAGATTGTTGACTTCCAGCATCTTTACTAGGAGTACGGCAGGCTAAAAGAGTCTAAATGCTGTTGGCTTGAGAATGGAGGGAAAGCAATGAGCATCAGCAGTCTGGCAGTTAGTAGGAGTGCTGCTCCATTATCACAGATATGGATGAATGGACCAGTCATGCAACTTTGCAGTCCAGAGGAGCAAAGGGAGGCTTTTCCTCTGCATGGGCTTTGTGGCCACATTTCTCTCCATCACGGATACTGAGATCATTGGGAGGATTGTGTACTTCAAGTTAGCATATGTATTTTTCCTACAGTTGTTTCAATAGGAATGCCTGTAACATTCTTATTGATAGCTAAATGACCATATTTAAAAATAAACACATTATTACTGAGTGGCTGGTTGTATAAATGATGAAGACTCCAAGAAGATCATATCCTCTCTCATCAGGGACTGTGAGAGAATAAGTGTAAGTGCCTAGTGGTGGACTAGAATGGATAACAGGACAGCAGGTTGGAATGAGAAACCCAGCACAGAGAATGAGCATCTCTCCCTGTGCCCACAAGAGTGGTTGCTGTGGGTAGATTCCCCCTTATGCTCTTTATTTGAGGGATGTTCTTCCTTTCTGCCTCTTGGAATACACGGCTAACACAACCTAAAGCCCTTTCTTTATGAGGGCTGTTCTTGTTCCTCCTGCCACTAGTGCCTTCCCCATCGAGATAACCCTGTACATGGACACAGATCATGTTGTTTCTTCAGTTAGCATCTAAGTCATCTGAGGGTGGGAACAATTTCACTTTAGTCTCCCTTTCCAGGGTCTAGCAGAACTCCTGGCACATAGCAGATGCTTGACAAACTGAATCCTGGTGAACTAACTAGCTGGCACATGTCTCCTCTGAGAGATGGAATGGGCCCGTTTCATTTCTGTCTGTATCATTAGTACCTATATTTATGAATTCAGGACTAATGTGCCCAGGAGCCACCGATGACCAATCTTGGGTCTTACAGAGATCCTCCAATTAGCTATCATAAGCAGGAGCTCACAATCGAATGGGGGAGATGATGGACAGACCAATATATACACACAAGCTCTATCTATATAAGAAAAATGGGAAGGAATTAAGAGAGGGAAGGCCCTGCATTCAGAAGAGTTGATGAAAACTTCTTAAAGAAGGTGAGATGAAACTTGAAGAAAGACACGAGGCAGAAATGAGGAGATAGAACATTCTAGGAACGGGGAAGTACCCAGAGCTAAGAGGTGATTGTCATGTTCATAAAAAAAGCCAGGAGGCCGTGTGTCCTGGGGGACACACCTGCAAAGGTGGGAGGGGACTGGGCTATGAAGGGCTCTGAATGCCCAACCGAACATTCTGCATTTGATATGGAGACAATGGTGAGTCACATGGAGGAGAGTGATATGGCTGGGTTTGAGCTTTAGAAAAATCACTTTGATGGCGGAGTGGTGGATGGACTGGAGAGGGCAGAGACTTGGTACCAACAGTGGTCCAGATGGGAGGAGATAAGAGCTTGCACCCAGGGCCAGTGAACAGCACAGTTAAGGAAACAATAAAATCAGCATTACTTGGTGCAAGTGTATCTTATGTGCTAAGAACACCTGCCTTACCAGACAAACATGAAAACATAGAATTAGTCATAGTCATACAGATATAACATTATCTAACTGATGGACATCCATAGCTTTTGTCTAATTATATTTAGCAGTCAATATATTTGATGAAAACTTTCTGCATGCCCAAACTCAACAACTAAACAGCAGTATATCTTTACATTAAAAATTCAATATAAATCCTAAGAGTTGAGTGATTGATTCAGCTTCTAAAATTTACTGTCTGAAACTAAGAAATGAGAGTAATTTCAATCACAGGGAATAAGACTGAACCATTAAGAAGAAAGCACTTAAATAGAAGATAGTGTCATAAACTAAGTATAAAGATACTGTCATAAAGTAGGTGTAGAATTAAAAACAAATAGCAATAAAAAGGTTTTTTTTTTTTTTTAACATACTTCAAGAATAAGACCCTGTAGAAACCATATTCACAACTAACTTGACCATGCTTAGTTAATTTATATACCAAGGTCTCTAGATTGTACCATAGTGTGTGAGGATGCTGGGATGGAATTAAGATCTGAGTTCAAATATAGTCTCAGACATTTTCTGTGTGACCCTGGGCAGTCACTTCACCTCTGTCCCTGTTTTCTCATCTGCAAAATGCAAATAATAATTTCACCCACCTTTCAGGGTAGTTGTAAGGATATGATTAATAATAAAAGGCTTAGTACAGGGCTTGGACTACAATAGGTGCTATATAAATTTGAGCATTTTTTTCTTTTCATCATTTTACCCTATGACTTTATCTTTTTTGAACATAGAAAGTAGTAATTCACAGGTAAGATTTTTTAAAAATGCTTTTGTAAGCATTAGAAAGTACTAAGTATTTCTTCTTATATATTTTAATCCAGTGATACAAGTAAAACCTAAATGACACACAAATTAAAGACCAGGATCCAGTGAGTTCTAACTCTGACCCATGGGCAAATAACTTAATTGTGTGGCCCTCAGTTTCCAAATCTGTAAAATGGGAACAATACTGGTACTATCTACCTGACAGAGCCATTTTAAGTATTATGTACGTGGCTCATGATAACTATTGTTACTACTCAGTTACCTAATCATCACTACAACTGGATAAGAGTAAAAGCTTGACACTCCCCCCATCCCCATCTGAAATCAAAGCCCAAGAAGAGAAGGAAAGACTCCAGAGGCACATTCATAGGCACACACACATATTATTAAGAAGCAGAACTTTTTTAAAAATGAAAGGAAGAAATTCAGAGAAATTTGGGAAGATGTATACATTGATGTAGAGTGAAGGGAGAAGAGTCAGAAAAATAACATGACCAAAATAATGAAAAGAGAAAGAACTTTCTCAGACAAGAATTATGATGAATGCCATGAGTCATGATAAGACAATGAACGAGTTCATCCCTGGGGGACTATGTTCTACTTTAGGGATACAAAAGAAAAAGAGAAAGGTTAATGAAACATTAAAATAATATACAGATAAGAACCAAAGGAAACTCCGAAGGGATACAAACAACCAAGGAGAGTGTTGGTATTATCATGTTAAGTGTATGTATGTAAAAAAAAAAAGTCCTAATATGTATATGTATATGTATAATGGAGAGTCATGATTTCATACACAATTCTATTTTTGTTATTTTTATGTTAAAATGTTCTTGTTTGTTAAGTGCATATAAAAATATTTTTAAATTAAAAAAGAAAAGCAGGACTAGGAAAGAGAAAATAATTACCAAGAACTCTTCCTTTTAACAAACGTGTACATAAAAAAAGTGTCAAACTCTCTATATATGACCAAGGTAACATACAGGAAAAAAATGTTTAAACATTTTGTTTTCTTTTGAAAAATAAAAATGGTCTTTGCTGTATTTTCTGTCTAATAAGATCCATGGATAACTTTGCTTTTAGTCACTGGCTCCATATCATATCACAAGCATTTATGAGATTTCTACTTTGCCCCCATGGACTTTGAGTATTCTTAACTCTGAAGGTGGATGCAGAGCTCTGGTTCTGTCCATACTTCCCATCTTTCCCTTCTACTGCTTATTTTTGCATTTCTACTCTTGCCCTCTTACCCCAAGTTGCACTGTATTTGCCAGGGTAAATGACTAGTCCTATGTTCAAAGAAAAACTGCCAGCACATCTAATAGACTCTGATTCTGAAATAAAGTATATTGAATAAGAGAAATGTGGGGAATTCAACACATCCTACAGATATTCATTCTGGCCCAATTCAATCTACAATGGATGCATGTAAGATCTGAGAGAACTATGCACTTATGGTGGCCAAATCATTCTCTTTGGTTCACTGAAAAGAACTAGGGAATTACCATGCATGTATTTAAGCCAATTCATCATTTTCAATGAAATTATCTTGTGGAGGTAGAACTGCTGACCACTAGATCTACGTAAACAGGCAGTAGGGGCCACTACCCTTCTTTTATCCTTCAACAGTGGCTGGCAATCTTCACTGAAAAGAATGGAAATATTTTGGAATACCATAATAAGAAGACAGTTTCCAACAAGGGAAAAAATATGCTGTCTATCTAAATTTGGTAAATAAATGTGCCTGCCTGTCTGTGATACTTTTGAGAGTATCCATTATCATGACCTACCTAGGACACAGGAATTGTGTAAAGATCATTGGGTAACTTTGTGACCACTAGATAAAAATGTCTTTCATATAAATGCAGCATATATTTTTAACAGTACAATTACACTGTAGTGTAGAATATAGAATCAAAGACACTGAATTTAGACAAATAGACCAAAAATACATTCCTTAATTATGTCTTCATTTTTTCCCATTCTTTCCAAGTTAAAAACTTCATTCCTACAAAATATAAAACCTGGCTCCCATGGTAAAACTATTTTTTAACATTTTAAGTTTATAGATAATGCTATAAAGTAATTTTAAAGTCCATATATTTCATTAATTAAAATTTTCCATAAATGAGGAATTCATTAATATCCACATAACTTAAATAAGGAAAAAGATAAATATTTTTTTCAAAACATCCTTGGTTAAAACTGAACATATCTTCAGGATTAAATCTTTCTTGAGAAAATTAAAAAAAAACCAAAGAAACAAAAATCAACAGGTTTTATTTTCAGAAAAAATGACAATTTCTCATAATAAAGTTTTTTTCAAGTTCACTCACACTGATGCTAACAGAAAAATTAAAAAGTTTGTTTATATTTCAGACAATAAAAAATAATAACCAATAAGATGAAACAAAATTGTATTTTACCAAAGGCCTCCGAGTCTGGGGGCAAAGAAGCATTAACTTTATATTATCAATGGTTAAATTGCCCCAGAGAGAGATGAATAAACTAGTCCCTTGCATACCGTTGCTATTTGGTAAGCATTTGTTATTTAATTTAGAAAGTAAGACTAGACTCTAGTCAAGAATTAGACACTAAGTAGTTCTTTGACTCTTTTGCATAACATGCTTTTGAGTAGTAGTAACTTACTAATACATGTGTACACAAAACATTTTTTTTCCTATTTTAGGAGGGAAAATCTAGTCTCTGTCTTTAGAAACATCTTGAATTTTCTTTCACTACTTGTTCAAAAAGCTGAAAAAGAGAAAGTATCCTTTTTTTTTCATCAAATAAGTTTAAATCTTGGCTTTTTCTTACTAAACTGATCTATATTTTTAAATGGCCTTTAAATCAGTAGTGACTCCTTAATTCTTTTCAAAAAATTACTTGTTGCCATCAGCCCTAGTTTTTCATATATTTGTATATTTAGGGGAAGAGGTTGGACACCCTGCTTGCCTGCTCCTCAAAAGGTCACCCCATTTAAACAGGTTTTTTCTTATTAAAGAAAAAAAGAAAACCAAGAATCTAAAATGTAATGAGTGATCCTATTAGTTCCACCAGACTAAAATCATAGAGTCTACGTATGTGGTCTTTTCAGCCACATCTGTCACAAACTATTTTGATACCACAGAGTGCACAAAATATTGACCATTCACTTAGGAGGTAAGACTTGGGAAAGTATTCATGATTTTTTTTTAAAGAAAAATCAGCGTTAGAAAGATATATTTCAGTCCCTTATAGAATATATTCAAAGCACCTGCATTTTTTGGTATTGGATCCTTAATATAATGCAAACAAACAGAAAACTAAAATAAAAGGTGAGATGAAAGAAAAATAGAAAAACATTATCTTTTTAAGCCACTTGCTTTCTATGGCTGCTAAATATGCCACAATAATTTAATGTTTTTAGTAATTCTATAAATAATCCTTAAAAATATAATTTCACAAAAATGCATTTTAATCAACATGAAGTGCATATTTCAAAAATGAATATATGAAACAGTGCTTCAATTAAGATGGAAAAACATGCATTATTTTAAAAATTGACTTCAGATGTGTGTATTATGAATATAATGTGTATTATAAAAGCTCAAAGTTTTATATATCTTTCAAAATGTATATTATTTATTCACACAGAGCAATATAACATATCCTGATTGACTTTTAAAAGAAAAGAATTGGCCATAACTTATAAAATTATTAAGAAATAAATGATCTGATTTTAAAGCATGTCAATATTAACATCTTCCCCACTGTTCCTTACGTATGTCTTAAATCCATAAATCGCTTGCTATCATTTTGAAAAATTATGAGGAAGAAAATTGTACACGTATATTTGACATACAAACAAGATCACAAACTCTATACACTTGTCAATCTTTCACAATGAAGTCTGGGAAAGAAATCACAGACACCCAAGTGGTTTGGCAACTGTAAGTGACAGAAGCCCTGCTAAATCCTCTGTTTACACTGGGGATTAGCTGAGTAGATTGTGAGTAGCAAACTGAGCTGTCCATGGTCAAGGGAACCTGCTCCCTGTCAGCCCGCAGGGCACAGAGACAAAGCATGGTCCTGGTAGGAAGTGACCCATAAACGTATTCCTACCCAGGATTTATACAAAGCCAGTCTGCCTCATAGAAACTCCATATGACCATTAACTGGCCTGCAAGGCCTGCCAGGAGGCCTAATTACAGGTCTACAGAGCCCAATAACAAAAGCTGAAGAGCTTTAGCTGAGGGATGATCTGCTTTATACTGACTTGAGAGAGTCCATATAGAGTGACAAAAAGAAAGAGGTTTAGCTTTAAAATTCTCCCCAGAGACTCAGCATTGTAACTAAGTCTGGAAAGCCCACATGCAACATACTTCAGATAGGCTTAAACATACCATCCTCTCAAAATTAACATTCAACTACTGCCTGCTTAACATCTGCTCAAACATGGCAAGTTGCTGTGATATTGTTAGACTCCTGGTGAAAGCTTTCTTCAAGCTGAAAATTAGGAGAGAGAAGTCATAGTCGCTCAAATCTAAATCTACAAATGATGAGAAAACTAGTGAGTGAATTTTTATAAAGCTAAGATGGATTTCTACATAATAATTCTCTGGAGTCCCTAACCAGTTGTAGAGTCTGATTCTGAGTTTTATTAATAGAAACTGAAGGTTGAATGAACATGAAATGTTTGATTTGTCACTAAAACAAGACAATTTCTTTCTGGGATTTCTGGGAGGTCGACGGATTTAAAAATCAATGGCAAAATTTAATCCTAATCAACTGAAAAGTATGATCTTCCATAGTTTATTTTCCTTTTAAAACACAATTCCTGACACATTACAATGCTCTTCCACTTTAAAAAAAAATGTATTTTAATATGAAGTTTTCACATAGTTTTCCTCTTCAATAATGAAATTAAAAAGGTTCAGAAGTATGCAGTACCATAAAAAATCAACTTATATCAAAAGAGGATAAAATAAAAGTTTACATTTTTCAAAATGGAAAGTTTAAAACTTGTTTATGGAAAATAAATTAGTTTTTACAACAAATGAGTTGATCTACAAGTTTGTCCTATTGTGTAATCCTCTCTGGTAAAGGATTAGCTTTTTCCTTTCTCATTCAGGAATCAGGGATGAGCTGGTTAGACCCTAAAGGGGTAAAGGTCCAGCCAAATTCACTTCATGAAGACTCAGGTTGCCCAGTTCCTCGTGCCTCCTCTAGAAAAACTCTGAATTTGTTATCAGATCAAATAACGATCAAGAAAGCCAATGAAAAACTACAATCATCATGTGCCTTTTCCATCCCAGAACTGCACAAAAATTCAGCATGTAGCAAAGGGGCAAGGTGGGGGGGTGCGAGAGGGTTGGATATCACCAAAGACAAAGCCAGGGCAGGCAAACAAGACCTGAGGCTCCCACGCTGGCCAGAGAGAGGCCAAACATAGGGGCAGTTCCATGGCCTCTCTCTTCAGATGTAGCCACAATAGAAGAGTCCTCTGAAATTGCCCAAGAATGACTACAAACTTCTATGGAAGTTACAGGAATGCAAAGCACCAAGACCAGTGTGAGACACTTCAACACTACAAGGGGATGGGGGTGGAAGATGCAGTCCTCTGAACCTCAAAGATCCAGGGAGGTTAACGCCAGGGTGAAGAAGTGAATGTGAAATCCTGGGGACCCCAGATGAGACTGAGAAGGTTTGACCAGCCCACTCACAAGAGCAGAGGGGACCAGCCCCAGTTCAAGAAATAAACCTAGAGAGAAGGGTAAACCAAAAAGGGACCGACCAGTATTCAAATTCATTGCAAATCTAGAGATCTCCCAAGAGGAGAGTAACTCTGGAAAAACTGTGACCAGACATTCAAAGAAAAACATGGGCTTTCTACAAAGACAATATAAATATCGAGAAATAAAAAAGGCAGAGTACAGAAGACTCTGCAGAAGATTGGAGAGGATAAGAAGAGAAAAACTAGATAAGGGAAGCCCGAACCAGCCCCATACATGGGAAGTCCTCTACTACTTTGATGCTCTCTGAGCTCATGCCCATTCCTTCTTCCCCACAGCCTCTGGTAAATCCTCCCCAGGCACTGCTCCTGCCACGGGGAAGACTGCCAGGATGGTGCTGGGAGTCCCAAAGCACACCAATTGTCCATCGGGTACCCCTCACTTCACTCTACAACCAGCCTATTCCTTTTCCCAGTCATACTTTCTGGGGATATCTTTTAGGGTGATAAATCCAGAAAAGAGCAGATATGGTTTATCAGCAGCTAATATGAAGACGGTCTGGGAATTTCATGTTCCCCATAAGCCAAAAATGGAATGGATGTTGAAAAGATTAATGAAGTCTTGGGCAGCATTAACCCATCTCCATGAGGGTGACAGTCTGCTTCTGTGGTCTGCTTGGGGCAGACTCTCTGATCACTGTGTACTTCCTATTCAAAGGGAACTCTCCCTGCTGCCTCTAGCTGGACTTCCGAGATGCTCACGGGCTTCTTCTGTGTGTCTGTCTCACTTCCTGGGCATTGCCAGGTCCAGATGCATGGGTCCTTCCAGGGCTTCTTTCTAGGCTCTAGACCAGGACCAGTCTGCATAAGTCTTGAACATGAGAGCTCCAAGCCATGATTCCTCCAACTGCTCTCCAAATCTGCCTGTCACTAGTGGCCAGCCGCATTGTCCTTTGGTCTGAGAAGTTAGGCCTGAGTCTGCTTTTGAGGCACTGTTGACAATTTGCTTCAGTGGACCCTAAGGCCTGGTGCTTGGGTCCAGCCCGGAGAGCAGGCAGGGAGTGGACGGCAGCTATCAGGGGGCCTCCAGGTCTGTCTGGACCCGTCTCTGCTTTCAAGCTCCTCTTCTATGCCCCTGGCCTGAACTCCAGCCCTGTGTAGCCGACAGGTTCTTCCTGGGTCTAAGCTGAGCCTTTTCAGATTTCCTTAGCGGAGGAGTTGGTGGACATCCCCTCTAAAGCATCAGATTGGTGAGGGCAAGAGTAGTGAGTCTGGGGTCTCCCCCAGTGCCCAACAAGTAACATGTGGCTTGAGAATGTCAGCTCAAGTGAGAATTCCTCCTTCCCATCTTTGCTTCATTCTGGAGGCATCTCAGCTCAGAATTGTTGAACTTATGTATGATAACCCATCCCTGTCACTAGAGCAAGCTCATAGACAAGCCATAAAGAGGCCAGAAGTGATGGCAGACTGTCCATATCTCTGGGGCTGGGGCAAGGGGCAACACTTATAAATGCCCTCACTTTTAGTCAGAAGTGTCTGCTCTCTGTGGCGGAAGGGTATTTATTTGGGGACAAATTAAGTTGCATAAGTAACTGAAAGACAGAACCTCTAGGAGAGATGGCAGCCCCTTAGCATGTGATTCTCAAATAGCCCCTAAAGACCCAGCCTGTCACGGCTTATATTCCACTGGTAGTCTGTGAAATTTTGTTCACTAGGGACATATTATATCCAAGGGTCTTACAAACTAGACTTTCACAAATATGAATTTTAGAGATGGAAGGGAAAACTTTTTCAAAAAAGATTTCTTGTATTCTAGTATGCAGAGCATTGTTTGAAAAGGTTAAACAACAAAAATAACAAGAACTTCTGTCACTCAATGTGGAGGGAAATCATGTTTCGACTCAAAGCATTAAAGGTTCCACGACTTCACTGTTGTTTCGAAAATGGCCTCTGACCCTTTCTTTGGGTAAAAGAGCAAAATTTTCATTCTGATGAAAAATATATTTGTTACCCTCGGTATCATATAGTATTAAGCAATGGATGAGCATTTTATACATTATAATATGGCTATTATTCTGCTAAACAGTTTGCATAATACATGTTAAGAGGGAACTCTGCCTAATTAATTCCTAGGCCTGTGGTTTGTATCTTTCAGCATAATTTCATAATCCAAATGTGGGTTTTAAGATTTAGATTGTTGCAGATATTTTGAATGTCACTCAAATTCACAGGATCTAGTCTGAAATGATATATAACACATAGGTTTTTTTTTAATATATTTTTAAGAATGGCTAAATTAAAAAATGAGGAGAGACAGCTGTGTGCAGCATAAACAAATTATGCACTTTGAGATCCAGGCTGTCACATCTGCTATATAATTATGTGCTTCAAAGACATATTAAAAGATATAGAGAAAAATACATACATTTGAAACCATGAAATAAAGCCCTTTAGTTGTACTGCTGAGAATCATGATTTTAGGGGACATATCAAAACAAATATTATCCTTTAGGAGAAACACTCAAAAATTCCAGAAACATTAAAAAAAAAAAAAGAAAAGAAAATCTCATATAAGAATGTACATGACATATATATGTGTACACACACATATGTGTAAAGGATGATTAAATTATTCTACCTCATATATACACACACACATATACATATATGTGGTAAAATTGCAGCAAAACTTTTCATTAGAACATTTTGGAAACTCATAGTTATCACATAAGAATGGATTTGATATTAGATGGAAGAAGACTTGACATACCAGGAAAATGAGAATGATTAATTATGGTAACACTTTGGGAGGAGGAGGCTTGTCAATTTTTATACTTACATCATGAGTAAATTTCCATTAGTGCCACAGTAAACTAGAAAAACCTGGCACTACCTGTACCTTATGAAATAGTGTTCCTTCACAGGCACACATTAAAGTGTAAACACCATTCACGCATTAATTAAACTTTCTCGATCTCTCAGTTAACGTACCAAACATATTAATTTTCCTAAGGCAATATTGCTTGCTTTGAATAAAGTAGGGACTTAAAAGGGTTCTGGATAGTCCTAATCTAGTTGACTAAGATAAAAAACTTACTGGCACTGCTAGTATTGAATATGTGAAAGAAAACTGGAAAGAGATTTCTACGCGGCAGGATAAAGGGACACACATCCCCTATTTTGAAATATGGCATAAGTTAAGTGGCTTGTGCTGATTGTCTGCAGCAAATCAAACTTGTGAAGCATTTAATGTACTTCTCCAACCTTAACCTCGCCACTAATCTCCATCTGCCTAACATGTCCAAAACTGAAATCAGCATCTTTCCCCCCAAATTTTCCCATCTTCCCATAGTTACCTGTCCATGGTACCAAGGTCCTTCCGCTCACCCGGGCTGGCCAACGAGGCCCCTCTCATCCCCCAAATCCTCCCTGCTGCCAGGGCCTGCTCATCTGATCTTCTTGGTACCCTTCACACATGCCCCATTTCTTCTCTGATTTTGCCCCCTCACATCAGCTGCTGCCGCCTGCTTTTCCTGTCCCAAGTCTTGCTCCAATCTATCCTCCATCAGCTATCAGTCACTTTCCTAAAACACAGTTTGGGCCATGCTACTCCTCTAGTAAAGACTCGAGTGGCTCCTTGTGACCTCAAGGAGCAAAGAGAAAGGCTTTGGTCTGGGGCTCAAAGTCCCCTACAGCTGCTCCCTGACCCTTCCCCCTCCTCCCTCCACATACTCTTCTCCCTGATTAAGTTCCCCAAACAAGATCCTCCATTTCCCTGCTTTCCCTCCTAGTCACTACCTCCCCTTTCTTTCTTCAAACCCCAATTAAAACCTCACTTTCTACAGGAAGCCTAATCTTGTGGGGTTTGTTGTTGGGGAGGGGTTGAAGAACCTAAACTTGGGGAGAAGAGGGGAAGGTCTTTCCTGATGGCACTTAATTCTAGTTGACTCTTCCCAATTTATCTTGTTTGTACAGAGGGGTCTGAATCCTGTCCCTCCCACTAAACTGTGGGCTCCTGGAGAGCAGAGACTGTCCTTTGTCTTTCAAGATAGCCCCACATTCATTCAGAACAATGCCTGAAACAAAGTAGAAACTTAACAAATGTTTACTTCCTGACTGGGTCAGAACATGTATCATATTGTTGCAAGTCCTATGGAAACAGGGGAATCACCTTCCCCATACCCACCTCAGTTATCCTTTTTCTCATTTTCCCTCAAAGGAGAGAAAAAGAGATTTTGCTTTAATGAAATGACAATGCAGTGCAAAAGTAGAACGTGTTTTAAAGTAGAACAAACATTCATTTTTAAAAAGCAAAAACTTGGGTAAGGTTTTATCCCAACAAGAAATACCTGAACAGACAACATGATTTTAGCAACTATGTAGACTATTCTTCTAAGTTCTGCATCATGGCTATTTGGGAGGGGGATTGGTGAGCCTAAATTTGGGGATAGAAGGGGAAAAGGGTCTTTGCAAAGCATTGATTTCAGGATCAGCATTTAAAATACAATACTGGCCCAACTTATTTTTTCTTTTCTTTTTCTACTTAATAAAGATTGTTATCAATACTTACCAGCAGCTTCGAGGACCAGTTGCAGTCTAGCTTTGGCTTGCTCAGCAGGGGGCTATGAAATAAAGCAGAAAAACATTTATCTATCAGGAACAGAGACTGAGCTTTCTGAGTGTCATAAACCTCCAGCAATTTCACTTGTAATCTTTAATCTACTTGACTACTTCCAAAAATACATAGTATCTCTATCAACTTTCTCTCACTTGAACAAACAGAATTTTACTTTTAATTTTCACCACTGTATATTTTCTTTTGAATTACAAAATCTCTCTTCTTATCACATTATTATTTACTCAAGATTCAGTATTTAGGCAAGATCAATATATTTTTAAATGATTATATACCTTAATGAGACAAGAGGAAGATCTAAACAATAAATTCATAATTTCAATTATTACATGAAATTGCTGCAAATTGTTGAAACAAGTCACGATAGTGTTTGAAAATTCAAACAGTCAAATAAAAATAGCAAGGCAAATTTAAAGTGCTATGAATTTCTGTATTCTCCTAAATGTATTTGGGTGAGATGTGTGAAGAGAAGAAATTAGAAATTATACAACATTCATTGACAAACATTCTAGTCTAATACTGAAAAGGATGCAGGACTGCTCAGCCCAGTTTTGATAACATTCTACAAAAAAAAAAAAAAAAAAAAAAACGAACATGGAACTCATATGGCAGAATATGCTAATAAACTCAGAATTAAAATTTTAATTTAAAGTGAAGAAGAGTTCTTCAAAAAAGTGTGCTGTTCAATTTCTGAAACAATTTATCCTTGAAGTCCAAAAAGATTTTTTTCAAAATTAATTGATAAACATGTCAGCAAAAAATTAAACATGGAAATTTTTAGAGATGAAAGTAATTACTCCATTGTTGCCATCTGTGACAAACAATCCTTTCAAAAAGGTAAGCTAATTTTCTGTGCCAATTTGGTTTGTTGTGAAACAAAAAACAAAACAACAACCCAGCAACAATGGGGAGACTATCATAAACTATGTATTACATTTTAAGGGTAAAAATATTAACATAAATGTGACTTTTAAAGTTACTTTTATGCTACATAGATTTGTATTATTTTTAGATACATGTTTTTATTGTGATTTTCATTTCACAGATAAAGAATTCTGAAACATGCTTCTGGAGTGCTGTAACAAAAAGAATTTTTGACAGATGAAAATTGTGCATTTAATCAGTGAAATTACGCATGGAAAATAATTTTATATATCTTCAAGAAAAAATCCCCAATAGGTGGCAACATTTCTAAGAAACCAGACTATTCAAATAGGACCAACATAATCAATTGTCACAGGTAACAAACTGGAAGTTAGGTTCAGTCTTAAACATTTCTGACTCAAAGGAGAGAATGGAACTAAAGTAATATGTACAACTTTATAAATAAATAAAATAACTTATTTTAAAATGTTTTGTATTGTATTGTATATGTATAATACACATATCTTGCTTTTAAATTTCATTTTTGAATTGTGGATATCAAAGGCAACTTTAAAATAGCCTAAAAGAATTAATCTATTACTATATTTTATCACCCTAAATATAATGCATTATATAGAAGTATTTAACACATCAAATGAATGGAGTTTAATTAAATGGTGGGGTTATTTTTTTGTTTTTTGTTTGCTGAGGCAATTGGGGTTAAGTGACTTGCCCAGGGTCACACAGCTAGGTTTAAGTGTCTGAGCCAGATTTGAACTCGGGTCCTCCTGATTTCAGGGCTGGTGCTCTATCCACTGCGCCACCTAGCTGCTCCTTAAATGATGTTTTTTTAAAATAATTTAGAAATATACTATACTTTATGAATAGTATCACTGCAGAGAAAATACAGATCCATAATATGCTGATGCTGAAGTATGTCACAAATAGAAAGTATATTCCATTTATACTCAAATCTCCTATTTTTTGATTCTACAGATATAAAATAAACAAATTTACCTGCCAGATAGGGGAAGGAGTGAGACGAAGAAGGGGAAAATTCGCAATGAAAGGTTATGCAAGGGTCAATGTTGGAAAAATACCCATGCATATGTGCTGTAAATAAAAAGCTTTAATAAAAAAATAAAATAAACAAATTACTAAATACAAAACTATCAATAATAGGCAAGAAATAATTTCAGTATTTTAAGGTATATATTAAGAAGGAAAAATATCACATATAGATATATACACACATTTATATGTATTCAAAAGTTTTTACTAAAATTCTGTGTGGAAAAGGTGAAGAACTTACAGATCAAGCACATATTGATCAGTGACTGTTAGCTAAATTAGTTGAAGCCTTGAGGCCTCAGTTTCGGCTTCTCTGGAGTCTGCAATTCAAATCTTCAACTTCTATCAAAAAACAGGGGGCAAGTTTCATTATTAATTTTCTGGAATTGATCACTGTACCAATAGGAACATCTAGTTAGTTCTTTCAAAGTTGTTTCAAATATTGCTGTCATTGTGTAAATTTTTCTCCTGGGTCTGCTTCCTTCACTCCATACCAGTTTCTCTGCATCATCCTAAGTTTCTTTGAAACTAGTAACCCATCACATTTACATACCATCACCTGTTCAGCCATTCCTCAATTTATGGGCACTCCCTCAAATTCTTTTTCTTTGCTATCTCAAAAAAAGCAATTTTTTTTTTAGTATCCTTAATTAGAATTCATTTTACTTAGGACTGATCTCCTCCTTAATAAACCCTACCCTTTAAGTTTCTCTTCTTCCTGTTCCCTACTATCTTGCTGTTGAGTAAAACCAAGTGTAGTCTTCCTTCCCTTTCCAACCATTCTTCACTTAAGATTATAAAGATATGTAAATCATCCACTCCTAGACATTGTTTAATTAGATTCCTTCTCTGACCTCTGAGGAAGGCAGGGTTTGGAGGAGAGACATGCATCATCTTATTATATTTGAAGGGACTGGATCCCTTATGTTTGTTTACTTATGTTTACTTTTTAAAGAATCTCTTGATTCTTGTTTAAACTTCAATGATTTTACATAACTCTAGCCTTTTTATCATGAACACCTGAAAAACCTCCATTTCATTAATGATTAATTTCCTTCTCCCTGTAGAATTATACTAAGTTTGGAAGGGTTAGTTATTTTTGGAAGCAAGTCTATACTTTTTGCCATACAAATTATTGCATTCTTAGCCATCTACTCCTTCAAATAGTTGCTGCAAAATTGTGCATAATTGTTATTGGTCCCTCACAAGAAACTAGAAATCTTTCTGGTTGTCTGTAGTTTTTAAAAATAATCTTTGTCTTGGGAGCTTAGATTTTGTTAATAAAGTTTTCATTTTGGAGTTTTATTTTCAGGAAAAGGTCACTTCCAATTTTCCCTCTGGTTCAAAGAGATTTGAATAGTTTTTAGGATTTCTTGAAATTTTATAATAATAACATTTAATTAAATGACATAAAATTTGTAAGGCATTCCATATAGTACTTTGCATGGAGTAGACACGATGTGCCTATTTCCATCTTCCCTCCTTACCCACCTTTTTGATCATGGAAGTCAAGTAAACCCCCATGATTTTTAGAGTTTCTCTCTTTGTTCTATTTTCCAGATCAGTTGCTTTTGCTATGAGATACCTTATATTTTTCTTCTATTTTTTTCAGCCTTTTGACTTAAAAAAAATATTCCTTATCATCTCTTGGAGTCTTTGGCTTCTATTTGGTCCTTTCTAATTTTCAGGGATTTTGCTGCTTGATCAATAATTTTGGGTTTCTTGTGCTAACTTGTTAATTTTCTTTTCAATTCTTTCTTCCATAGTTCTCATTTCTTTTCCATTTTTTCCCCTATTTTTTGACTTTGGACTTGGTGTCAGGACTGGGTTCTGAAAACTTCTGTAATATCTGGGCTGGCTCTAGTGTTGCTTTCTTTGAGAGTGAGTATTGCCTTATTCCAAGATCCCAAGGCCGGTTCAGGCTTAGCACCTGCAAGCTTTCAATGTTCCCAAAGTGGCCTGACCTGGAGCAAAGTCTGAAGGCTGCCCCCTGCTCTGAGCTCTGCAAGTTCTGGGTTTGATTTTGATTTGCAGTAGGCTGCTGGAGCAATCTTGGGTCATCTCCCCTCTGATCTATGCTTCCTGCACTCTCAGCTCACAGGGCTGCTGCCTGCTTCTGTACTCTCTTCTCTCTAGGTACAGTCTGTGCTTTTTCCTCACTGTGCCCTGGGCACAAATCCTCTCCAGTTTTTCTGACATCTGTGGCCTGGGAAGGGGCAGTAAAGGACACGGCTGCCAGATGGGCCCCATTCTTGCTGGTTTCTGGAATGGGTCTGGGACCTCCTTTCCTGGGACACAGCCTCTTGCTGGATACTGGCAAGATCTCTATGGACCTAACCCGCTTGGCCAGAGCCCACCTCCTATGCCCCCACACTTCTCTATCTCCATGATGATGTAGGCTTGAAAAGAAACAATTCATTGTGTATTTTTCTTTTATTTTATCAGGATTTGCCCAGGTCATCATAGAGACCCAAAGGAAAGATGGGGAATGGCAGAGCTCAATATACTGCTTCCTGCTGCTCCGCCACCTCAGCTTGGTCACCCTATCAATGTCTTCCTTAAGAGGGATTTCCTATGATTGTTCTATAAGAAACAATCAGCAGGCTGATTTCAGAAAAGCCTGGAAAGACTTATATGAACTGAGTGAAGTGAGTAGAACCAAGAGATCATTGTACACAGTAACAAGATTATGTGATCATTTCTGAGGGACATGACTCCTTTTTTTTTTTTTTAAATTAAAGCTTTTTATTTTTAAATATATGCATGGGTAATTTTTCAAAATTAACCCTCGCAAAACCTTATGTTCTAATTCCTCCTCCCTTCCCATACTCCTTCCTCTTGATGCAAGTAATCCAATATATGTTAAACATGGTAGAAATGTATGTTAAATCCAATACATGAATACATATTTATACAATTATCTTGCTGTACAAGGAAAATCAAATCAAATAGAAAAAAATGAGAAAGAAAACAAAAAGCAAGCAAACAACAAAAAGTGAAAATGCTATGTTGTAATCCACACTCAGGTCCCATTGGGAACTGGGTCAGTACCAATGATCTTTCGATTAAGAGCACCATCTACACCCAGAGAGAGGACTGTGGTGACTGAATGTGGATCAAAGCATTCTATTTTCACCTTTTTTATGTTTGTTTTTTTCTTTCTCATGTTTTTGTCCTTTTGGTCTGATTTTTCTTGAACAATATAACAAATATGAAAATATCTTTTTAAAAAATAACACATGTTTAACCTATATCAGATTACTTGTTGTCTTGGAAAGGAGGTTGATTAAAGGAGGCAGAAAAATTTGAAACACAAAATCTTACAAAAATGTATGTTGAAAACTATCCTTAACAAATATTTGGAAAAATAAAATACTACTGAAATAAAAACAAACAAACTATGGATTCCAGAACTGAATATAATATTCCAAATGATAGCCAATGATGTCGAAAGGAAATAAGTAACTTTATTACTATTTCTAGACAAATGATCAAAGATGATGATGTCACACTGGATCCAATAATGTGGTTTCCTGTTACCTCCCAGCTGCTTACCTCAGCGGGGGTCAACTGGTTTCTCACTTTCCCCAGGTCTCCATACATCTCGGCTCTGATTATCTCAGAGAGCTACCTCTTTAGAGGTTCCACCACAGAGCACCCGAGTCACTCAAGTATGCAGCAACAGGTCTTTATTCTAACTCTTTACATGTTCCCTAACGTTCCCTCTAGCCTTCCTTCTGGAGTTCCCATCTTTCTTCCTCGGAGTTCCCTCAAGTTCCCTTTGAGTTCCCTCCCCCATCTTCTGTAACCTCCTTTTTATAGTTCCCAGGTCACATGACTGAGAGTGAACAGTCTGAGCACGATCTGCAAGAGCGAGGAGGCTTTTCCTCCTTAAGCTTACTCAACACCTTTATGCCCAGTTTATTAGGCTCAGGCAGAATAAGTTTCCAAGTGCCTCTTATACTCTGCCCTTGAGATCTGCCCCTGACCGTAACAGTTTCCAGTTATAACGATAAGGAAAATTCAAAGCTATCACCAAGCTTTATCAGTTTTGGTCTCTGTGATGCCTTAGTCCAATATTTAGATCGTTGTGGTTCTACACTTTGCTGCTTTTCAGTCAGTAAAGTCACCTCTCATTCTTCAGGACCCACTTGGGGTTATCTTGGCAGAGACACTGGAGGGGTCTGCTACTTCCATCTCCAGCTCAATTTTATGGATAAGGAAACCAAGGCAATGAGGGGGCTCAGTGACTTGATCTGGATCATACCGCTGGTAGCATCTGGAGCCACATTTGAACTCAGGTCTTTCTGACTCCAGACATGAGGTGCTATCCACTGCACCGGCATAGTTTGTAACTTTATTTTTTTTCCTATTAAAAACATTATCTGTCAAGGCATTCTCTAGTCATCCTGATCCATATCTGGCCACTGGAGCCAGATGGCTCTGGAGGGGAAAGTAAGGCAAGTGACCTTACCCAACCTTCCCTCCCTTCAATCTAGTTCATTTGCAGTCATGGACTCACCTTCCTGATGTCATGGTCCTTCTCCCTCCCCTCCCTCCCTCCCTCTCTCTCTCTCTCTCCCTCCTTCTTCCCCCCTTCTCTCTGTCTCTGTCTCTCCCCTCTCTTCCTTTCCCTCTCTCTGTGTCTCTCCCCGCTCCTCCTATTTCAATGTATATACAAAAAGTGTGTGTGTCTGTGTGTGTGTGTGTGTGTGTGTGTGTGTGTGTGTGTGTGCACGCACAAGTGAGTGCGTGTGTGTATGAAGAATGAAAGAATTCACTCGCCTTTCACTTCTGGAGATCTTGATTCAATAATTGGCTTAAGTAATAACTAAAAATGTTGTAGGTGGCCAACTACTGGTTCTTCAGTGGACATTAGTTCACATCACAAAACCACTTCCCAATTCATCATAACTGATAGTCTCTTCTTAAATTAAGCCCAGAAATAAGACTGGTATAAGTCACTTTTAAGAAGTATTGGCAGCAACTTGACTTCTAATCTGTCCAATCATTCTTCTTTTATAGCTCTAATGCAATGCTTCCAAATTAATACAAATACATATATTATGAATAAAATAAAACATTTTCTTGGCCTTAGGGTTAGGGTCTCATGGCAAATTCTCCTCTAATAATACATATATTTCTTTTTCTTATTTCTCCCACAGCACTTTAAAATGAGACGAATTAGTAAAAATTTCACTAAAATATTAATTAAGAGCAATTCTTTATAGGCTCATCAAGAAATTTAGCCATATTGGTATAATAAACCAGAAACACTGACACAAAGTGCAGAGGTCAATGGCCAATATTAGGACTTTTTAGGTGGAATTAAAACATAACTCAATTTAGTCTTGACATATAAAGGCTTTTCCAATTTAGAAAGAAAGAAAAGAGAATATAACATTTTATTCAACAAATATAAGAAATGGTTTTAAAGGATTTTTTTTCTATATTATATGCAATGAAGAGAAGAGAAAAAATAATTAGACTGAAAAGACAGAAAGTAGGAAAGGAGGGAATAAAGAAAAGAGCTAGAAATGTTTAAAAATTAAAAAAAAAAGAAGATACGATAAATAAAAGGGAAAAAGAAGTATGAATAATTAGTGAGAAAGACAGTAGCAAAAAAGGATTGATATATAACAGTTAATATTTCTATAAGGTTATTCAGTCTGTAAAGATCCAGTTTATTTCATCTGCTTTTCACAACACTCTGAGTGAGATAGGCAGGCTGGCTATTTAGCATCCTCAAGTTTGGGGACCCAAAGTTTCCCAGCTATTAAATGGCAGAACTCCAATTCTTACTAAAGTCTATTTAATTCTATCCAGTATGCATTATTATGTATATATTAGAGATTCCTCAAGCTGTCACCACAGAAATTAAAAAGAGGTACCTTTACGGACTTGATGTTTGCTAGAGGGGAACAACTCATAACAACAAAATATATACAGAGAAAATTTCAAGTAAGAGAGGCGAGAAGACTAAGACAAGTTGGGGACTAAGGAACAGATCCAAGTAAGAACTAAAGCCTTGAATGGCATGAGTGATTCCAAGGAGTAAAGTGGACATGGAGCATAAGCATGTGCAAAGTCACAAAATTGGCCATCAAAGCTAGATCAGCGCAAAGGGGAATAATGTACAATTACACTGCAAAGAGAGTCCATAGACATATCTGGAAGACTTTGAAATGCTTCACAAGGGTATCTATATTTCATTCAAGAGGCAATAAGGAGCTAATGAAACTTTTTTAAAAAATGAATATTTTATTTTTTCAATTACATAATAAAAACAGTTTTAAAATTCAATTTTTAAAACAGAGTTTGAAATTCTCTCCCCACCCTCCCTAATCTCCCCTTGCCTTGCCCCCAATGAAAAAGCAACCACATATAGGTTATAAATGTGCCACCATGCAAAATACATTTGCATATTAATCAACTTGTAGAAAAATTAAGTTAAAATAGTATGTTTCTATATGCATTATTTCTCTGGAAGTGGACAGCATTTTTTATCATAGGTCTTTCCGAATTGTCTTGAATTTCTGTGATGTATTGCTGAAAATAGCTAAGTCTTTCACAGCTGATCATCATACAATAATGCTGTTAGCAGCTAAACTGCTCTGATTTGGTTCACTTCAATTTACATCAGTTCATGTAAGTCTTTCCAGGTTTGTCTGAAAGCATCTTGCTCATCATTTCTTATAGCACAATAATATTCCATCAAAGTCATATTCCACAACCCATTCCTCAAATTATGGGCATCCCCTCAATTCCTACTTGTGTGACAGCACAAAAATAGCTAAATATGTATGTGTGTATGTATGTTTGTAGAGACAGAGACAGATATGGAGAGAATATGTCTTTTCCCATTTTCCCTCTCACCCTTGCCCCAACCATATTTTTTTTTGGGGGGGAAGAGCAGATCTAGTAGAGGTATTGATGATTAAAGGGTATAGACAATTTCATAGCCCTTTGGGCAAAGTTCCAAATTGCTCCACAAATACTGCATTAATATCCCAATTTTCCCACATTCCTCTCTAGCATTTGTCATTTTCTTTTTTTTATCATGCTAGCCAATCTCAAGTGTGAGGTAGCATCTCAAAATTATTATAATTTACACTTCTCTAATCAAGAAAAAAAAGCATGCTTCAATATGAACTCAAGAGTTCTTCAGTTATCTCTCTAGAGATGGATAGCACTTTATATTCTGAGTCTCTTGGAATTATCTTGGCTCACTGGCTAAGTCTTTCAGAATAGACCATCATGACAATCCTTCTCTTACTCCTACAATATTGTCCTGGTTTGGCTCACTTCACTTTGCATCAGTTCACATAAGTCTTTCCAAGTTATTGTGAAACTCTCCTGGATATGTCATTTTTTCTAGCATAATAGTATTCTATCACAATCATATGATTATTTTGTTTAGCCATTAGTTATTTGTTGGAATCTTTGTCACTTCAAAAGAGCTGCTATAAATATTTTTGTACACGTAAGTCCTTTCTTTGATCTCTCTGAGAAATAGATTTAGTAGTATTACTGCTGGGTCAAAATTCACATATTGAAAGCCTATTTAAGGTCTAGTGACTGAGTGTCCACATAATACAGATAATATTTATTTTAGAAGCATTTTAATTGAAATATCAATACTTGGTGCCATAATAATAAACTATAATTATAACTTACAGAAAAATTACAGAACATTAATTTAAGCAAGACTTAAAGGGAAAAGTTCCTAGGTGTTTTGTAATATTAATACCATGCTGACTGCATCATGTCCTAAAATACTTCAGGGATTTCTCAATAAGATATGAAGCTATTTACAATATACTGGCCTAACAATTCATGAAGGAAAAACAAATAAATTAAAAATGTCTGTTATCCAGACCACAACTTAAAATGGAAAGGAAATCCACTTTGATGGGCTATGAGTAAATAGATCTAGGGAAATGAGCTGGGTCTAGAACAAAATAGGAAGAAGGCCAAATTAAAGATGAGGAATAACTTAAAACTTGAAAAATCATGCATACTTTCAGTTATTTCTGAAACAACTATTTCTGACATAAAGATGCATCTTAACACCAATCTTCTTTTAGCACTGATAGCTATTAATCAAATTAACATCCTGATTTCTGGGGAATAGGAAAAATATAGAGAGAGACCCCTATGGTGAAGGGAGAGATATCTTACAGCATATTACCTACTGGGACTTGCCTTGATTTGTGCAAAGCACCATGTTTAATTTGGAGATAGGAACAGTGATTGAAACTGTGATTTCACTGGCATGAGGGCCCTCGTTAAAGTAACTCTACCATGTTAGGTTAGCATCTTCTCTGCCATTTCCCATCTTAAGAAACTACCTATAGCACTGAATAGGAAAGCATTAGAAATGGAATAGAATTGAACTAAGCCTTTCTTCCAATGATTTTTTCCAAAAAGACACCCCTAAGAAATGTATGATCAGAAGAGAAAACGGGCCAAAGGAAGGAGGCCCAAGCAACCTGCTACAGCCGCTGCCTCAGTGTAGGACCTCAAGGAGCCTCCTATGGCAGTCAGTCTGACGAAGCAGGTGGCTCTTTCCTCAGAATCATGATTTTCAATGTACAAAGTAAAACACACAGGATTACAGAGTAAAGCAGTTATGCTGACAAAGTTATCCAAAGACTAAAAATTCCAATTCCGCAGCCTCCTGCAATATGTGCCCAGGCTTCTAGGAGGCAGGGAGTGGTGGGAGGTGATGGCAAGAGTATTTCTAACACAACACAACTCCTTCCCCCCCTCTCCAGCCCTCACTCATTTTCTAAGGGGCAGACTGACTTTCTCCCCCCAGACCTCTGAGACTTTAAAGGCTTCTGCCAAGAGCCCTTCTGCCCCTGACCTCCACAGTGGGAGATGAGACATCTCCAAGTCCCAGGGTCTTCCTATAAGATGCTCAATGGTCTGGGGAGGGGAGCCTGACACTGATGGTGTGGCCTGGACTCAGGCACCAAAGAGACGTGTGAGCCTGGGCTAGTCCCTGAACCGGCTCTCTCAGTTCCTCATCTGTAAAAACAAGCTGAAAAGGGAGCAGCAAACAAGTCAGTGCTTTGCTAAGAAACCCCCAAACACAACGGAAAGGAGAGAGTGACCCCCCCCAACTCTGGCTGCCAAGGAATCCGGAGAGATTTGGCCTCTACTGGAGCTGAGCCCGGAAAGCAGCAGACAGAGGTGGCCTGGCCCAAGCAGAGGATGAGGGCCCAGAGCTGAGAGATGGGGGGAGGAGAAACGCTTGGCCTTCTGAGGGCCCCGTAGACAGACAGAAAGGCAGGAGGGAGCCTGCTCCCCCAGACCGAGAGCCAAGGGCACCTCCTTGTTTTCTAGGTTTGCCATGTAGACCCCCCCCCCAAGGCACAAAGGCAAGCTGCCTTTCCCGCCAGGTGCCCAGGGAAGCCCTGGGAGGCTGCAGGCCCAGAGTATGGAGATGTTTGGGTGGGGACAGCAGGAGCTATCTCCTAGCTAGATGCCA